>NC_089742.1:56314270-56334270 GCF_040412425.1 Macrobrachium rosenbergii
AAATTAATTTCTCCAAGGAATCGTCTATGGTAAACGACGGGGTTTTTAAAATTTTAATGTTTTCAGTCCGTCCAGCAACGTCGTGGATCCCAGTCGCGAGCTTGGTAGCATAGCATATTTTTTTCAGGCACTGTCAGAAAAAAAAAAAATTTCACCTACGTGGTCTACGCAACATTCCCTCCGTGTCCATTTTTCATTAACGCCTTCACGTGAAGAGCGGCTCCCGCGAGGAACCTTCGCAACACTGGCTTGGGGTCGCTCGGAATCCCGGAGTGGGCGTGTTTCATCTGATCGTTTTCTGTTTCACATCATCGTCTTTTTTTTTTTTCTTTCGAGTTTCTCTTCTCGATGGCACAGCCTCTCCTCCCTCCTTCCTTCCCCCCCACCCTCCCCCCCAAACGGCCGCGCAGTTTCACCCACCACCCCTTTTCCGGGAGACAAAGTGAAGCGGCGGGATGTAATGCTTTAAGAGCATCCATCTTTTTTTCGGCTTTCTCCTCCGCAGCCATTTCGGGTCTCGGGTTGCACAGAACGCAACTTCGTTCACGTCCGGAAAATAAATCTTACACCCCAACCCTCTCCTCTCTCTCTCTCTCTCTCTCTCTCTCTCTCTCTCTCTCTCTCTCTCTCTCTCTCTCTCTCTCTCTCTCTCTCTCTAACCTTTTGTATACTTCTTAAACGCTCTCTGTATAAGATTCAACTCACGAACCCGAAATTCATATTTATTTTGTCAATATTTTCTCTCCTTTAAGGTGTGGGAGAGCGAAGATAAACGTTGGTCCAACAACTTTTCCGTGAGTACAAAACAATAATGACAGGAAAATACGACTCATTGAATAACAAAACAAAGAACGAGAATGAATTTTACTCTCTAGTGCCCCACCCCCTTCTCTCTCTCTCTCTCTCTCTCTCTCTCTCTCTCTCTCTCCCTCTCTCTCTCTCTCTCTCTCTCTCTCTCTCTCTCTCTCTCTCTCTCTCTCTTTCTCTCTCTCTCTCTCTCTTACTCTGTCGTGCTTGCGACTCCACAATAATCACATTATAAATCTCTCAAGACATGATCCGGAAACCTTTGATCTGAGTACAAGAAAACGTGTTAGAGAGAGAGAGAGAGAGAGAGAGAGAGAGAGAGAGAGAGAGAGAGAGAGAGAGAGAGAGAGAGCTGGGTAATTGCCGACTCCTACTTGATAAATGTTCCTTATAATGAGAGTTCTTCAAATGACCTCTTTAATTACCCTTAGTTTAATTTAGAAGTCGTGCCTCGGATCCATCACGTTGCAGTACACAACCTTTCACGTAATTCTCGCGTTTTCAGTCTTTATCTACTTTTCCTTCCCTTTTATATCGCACATACATACATACATACATACACACACACACACACACATATCAAGCATCAATACGAAAACAATATCAGAAACATACAATAGCAATTATGCCTATTCACGTAGGAAGTTACGCCGCAATGCATCACAAATGCTCTTTTTAGTTTTCTGAAAAGAAAACTAATGCGCCGGCTTTGTCTGTCCGTCCGCACTTTTTTTTGTTCGCCCTCAGATCTTAAAAACTGCTGAGGCTAGAGGGCTGCAAATTGGTATGTTGAGCATCCGCCCTCCAATTATCAAATATACCAAATTGTAGCCCTCTAGCCTTAGCAATTTTTATTTTATTTAAGATTAAAGCTAGCCTTAATCGTGCTTCTGGCAACGATATAGGCTAGGCCACCACCGGGCCTTAGTTAAAGTTTCATGGTCCGCGGCTCATACAGCATTATACCGAGACCAGCGAAAGATAGATCTATTTTCAGTGGCCTTGATTATACACTGTAGCAACTGTACAGAAAACTCGATTGCGCCGAAGTTCGGCGCACTGTTTACTTGTTTCTTGTGTTTCTGGCTTTTTTTTTTTTTAATTCATGTACTTTAGAGGGCATGTCTTCCTGATATCCTAAGCAAATGGAGCAAATGGGGCATGTACCCCGCACTGGACGACCGAGCCCTTCCGTCCCTTATAGATAGGGTTATTCTACAAATTTGGTCGCAGTTGATATACCAGTAAGATCGCAGGCCGCTAGCCCAGTATCTGGCTTAACCAGGAAGGAACAGAGACACCTGTCAGTCTGAATGAGAAGCGAATATAGGTTCAGAAGCATACTGTCAGGCTGGCCTTGTGCCAGCAGCAGCTCACGCTCTTCCGAGCAGTCGTAAGCGATGAAATGACAGAAAATTAATTGAGGTTTGAGGTCAAGATGACCTAACGCGGACTTTTGACTGCGCCCTGGTTCAACCTTAAAAAGAGAAAAGACAAAAACCTGAGTCAGATCCTAATTTCTAACCGACATTCCTCTCTTTGCGGAGCCATGTTTAATGCACACCGCTGGACGGGCTCTCGTTAACCCCTTGGACAGAAAATCAGATGTGTGAGTCAGATATAATTCTTCCCAGATATTTAGGGCACCAGAAATACCTAGAGCGGTTCCCAACTTCCTCTTGGGCCAGGAACACCACAGCACCACCGTAGCGTCACCACGGGAGGATCCTGAGAAATACCTCCTTCCCTCGGCGGGACAGCCCACACAGCATTCTGTGTCCGTCGGAGATTACGTCATTCGGGACTAACGGTGCATGAAAGAGTGAAAATGACGGTGGCGGGGAGAAAAGGAATGGGGTGCGCAGGCGCGAAAGTTTTCGTCTTTTGGAAGAAGAGTAAAGGATATTTCCCTTTTTAATCCCTGGTCTTGACTTTCATTCTTGGTTAAATGTGCAAAATGCGAGTAAGCTGCCCTGGTATGTGAAGGATACATACTGTCGTATATAGATTTTTATATGATTTAATTAACAGACTTACAGTTCCAGTGACTGTTACATATTTTAGTAATTCCTCATGTTAGGTATACGTGCTGTGTATATATATATATATATATATATATATATATATATATATATATATATATATATATATATATATATATATATATATAATGTATATATAATATATATCCATGTATAAATGTATATATATATGATATACATATACACGCACATACATACATATGTATATAATATATATACTGTACACACACACACACACACACACACATATATATATATATATATACATACATATTATATACTGTATATGTGCGTGTGTGTGTGTATTACCAAAAAGGACCTCATTGAGGTCCTTTTAGTAATTCTACTAATGCACAGAAAAATTGTGTATGTGATAAAGTTAATATATGTATATATATAGATATACAAATGTATATATATACATGAACACACACACACATATATATTTGTTTGAATGCGTACGTTTGCATAAGTGTGTGTGCGTCCCCAGTTAGAGAAAATTCTTATCATTATGAACAATGAAACTCTGCGCCACCCTATCTGTTCGGATTTATGTTGAATGCAAAATAATTCTTTCTTCTTTTATTTTTGTTTTATCTTACGAAAACAGTCCTTCAAAATCAAGTTTTCATGTTATCAAGATATCTAGGTTTCTGAAACCAAGCCAGAGAGAGAGAGAGAGAGAGAGAGAGAGAGAGAGAGAGAGAGAGAGAGAGAGAGAGAGAGAGAGAGAGAGAGAGAGAGAGAGAACGGTGCGCATTACTGTACATCACAATGTGTTCCCTTTCTCCATCATATCTGCAAGGTTTCAAAGGTCATATTTTGAGGTTAATGTCAATGCCACCCAGTATGACGCCTTCGTTAGGTCAACCTTGTCATCTCACTTTGCACGCGAGCAAATTACTTCTTGAATTTAGGTGCTCTGTTCTAGTTAATGAATGCGTATCTATACAGTATATAACGGGTGATTGCACATTATTCTCACCGAAATTTCTTATAGCACATCTGTTGCGAAGCCAATTTTTTTTCTTTTTACTATTTCAGGTTTTTTTTTGCTATTTGTATACAAGTCAATTTTCATATTGTACCCCCATTCCTTTCTCTCTCTCTCTCTCTCAATCAGTATCTTATAGAACTGTTATTCCTTACATTCAATTGACTCTCTCTCTCTCTCTCTCTCTCTCTCTCTCTCTCTCTCTCTCTCTCTCTCTCTCTCTGTCAGTGTCTTATAGAACTGTTATTCCTTAAGTTTAATGGAAACTCTCTCTCCCTCTCAATCAGTGTCTTACAGAATTGTTATTCCTTAAGTTTAATGGAAACTCTCTCTCTCTTTCTCAATCAGTGTTTTATGGAAGTGTTATTCCTTACATTCAATGGAAACTCTCTCTCTCTCTCTTAATCAGCGTCCTATGGAACTGTTATTCCTTACATTCAGTGGAAACTCTCTCTCCCTCTCTTTCTCTCTCTCTCTCACGATTGCTTCATGGTTTCACTTTTCCCTCGATTTTCGTCGTGACCTTATCAAGGGTTAAAGGTCAAATAATCTCTACGCGTGTTAACCTCACCGTTTCTCAGAACCCTCCCCCCCCAAAACCACTCTATTCCCCCTCCCCACCATGGCTTCTTTCCATTGGACCATCTTTTTCAGCCATTTCTACAAGCTCCCCCCATTTCCAGTTCTATACCCCCCCCCTCCACTGCACCAACCCCTTCCCCTTATAGTTATTATTCATACCGGCGTCTCTCATCCTCTTCATGCCTCACTTCCTCATTCCTCAGCTTACTTCCTCAGTCCTCTTTCGGCTTGTGGCATTTTTCCAAGTACAGTACTTTGCATTGTCTTTTGGGTCTGTTGCTGATCACCTCATCATTCGCGTGCCTTCTCATTTCTTTCCCATTGTTTTATTCTAGTTGGTTTACATTTCGTCTTCACATTTTTTGTAGGAATTGATATTTTTCATAATTTAATTCTTTCCTAATTTGTTGACGGTTTTCTAAAGCAAGTTGAGTCAAAGTAACAATAGCATCTTTATGTGAAGGGGGTCTTTTTATCAGTTCCATTCTGTTTGATTTTCAGATGATCTATGTAAGTCTTTCTTTAGTTTTTAAATTAATCTCTGGGAGTATTTTTTCTATATTAAAATGGTCTCAAATAAACATTTCTTTCGTTTCAATGATCTCTGAAGGCATTTTGATAGATTTTCAAAAAGTCTCTAAAAGTTCGTTAGTTCAATAATTTCCAAGCCATACACAAAATATTCATATTTACAATTTAAATTGTTTAAGCTGAGAATTTGGGGTAAGCAAAGATTTAGCGAGATTTCGAAGACCCGTGGAATACCCGAAATTCTCAGCGAGAGAAAGGAGTCAATGAAAAATCTCTTTGGGTGCGGGACAGAATATTTGATATAAGCTTTCTCCTGTGTATATTTCTGAAAGTGAACACGACGAGTATCATCTATGACCCCTACAGGATTATACATAGGAATGTGTATTCACTGAAGAGTCGAGTGATTGATGTATGCCACTTAGTCATTGGCAACTGTAAATTTCTTGATGGATCGATAAACACACTTTCTCATCGATGTTTTGTAATTAGATAATTTCATTCAGAATCATCTGTGGATTGAATTTAATTGAATTGAATATAGAATTTAGGCCAAAGGCCAAGCACTGGGACCTATGAGGTCATTCAGCGCTGAAATGGAAATAGACATTAAAAGGTTTGGAAGGTGTAACAGGAGGAAAACCTTGCAGTTGCACTATGAATCAACTGTTAGGAGAGGGTGGAAAGTAAGATGGAAGAAAGAGAATATGGATGGAGGTACAGTAAAAGGAACGAAAGGGGGTTGCAGCTGCAAAGGTGCACTGACGGCACTTCAGAATCATCTATGGCCTCTTCTGAATTATTCATACTTATGGAGCTTAACTGAAGGAAACGAGTAAATGATATATACCGTTCAATCGCTGGAAACTAAATTTCTTCACGGATTATTCAACTTTCATTGACGTAACAAATATAACGTGACGAGATCATTTCAGCTCATTTATTTTATTTTCACTGTTAAATCTCTGGAAAGTGGGTTGGTTATTTTCATTCCATAGCGTTCTGACTACGTTATAACTATTACATATGTGGGTGGCTAAGACGCCCTGAAATTATATGCGTAACCATAAAAGACGCCCACACAAAAACACGGGAAAGGCGTTTATCGTCTTTACATACACATAAATATGCAAGCGTGCATGCGTATATGTATGTGTAAATACATAATCACTTAAGACATTTAATGAGCCTTCTGGAAGAGTGCTTTATAGATATGTGAACAACTAAGTCGTCTGAAAATTAACCTCACGAAGAACGGTTTAACTCTTAAACCTAATTACGTCACCGTTACCTGCCGCTAATTACGTGAAAATATCCGAGTGTCTTTTTTTTTCTCTTTTTTTCGTGATGAAGACACGATTTGCCGTAGAAGATTTTTAATTATGGTTGGAATTGGTCACAGCTAGGAGGAACACAAATTATAGTTTATTTCTCTATACCTTTCTTTTTTTTTGTAAACATAGCTATCCACGCTCTTTCTTGAAAATTTATCATATAGATATCTGCCATTAGATTAAACCGCTTGGGAATATGGCATACTAAGACTTATTTTTTTTAAGTACCTTTAAGTTAATTCTAATGAAATACCATATTCTTTGGAAGCTTGAATTTCAAGTCAATGGCCCCTTTAGTGGGCTTGTTCAATATGAATAGGGTTCATCTTCTGAATAATAATAATAGTAAAAATAATTATTCCAAGCAACACCGGTTTTCGAAAAGAATGCAACTTTGGCGGAACCCAAGCGAAAGCAAACATCGCAGGAGATGCGTTTCATTAAGGCGGACCGCTTCCTCCCGTGATGTGAATTGAGCGCGCGCGCGCGCGCCTTTTCAAACATTCTTGGAAATGCGGACTCTTGCGTTCGCTTGAGAAGAGGCGCCACCGCCACCCGGGAAGTTGTTGGTTTCTAGTCATAACAGGAAATGGCGGTGACGTCACTCGTGCCATTTGGTTTTAAACAGGCAGGCGGCTTCTACCATTGAGGTCAGCCCAGAGAAAAGCCCGCTTGCGGAGTTACGTAAACGTTATGGTCGGAAATATAGGACGGGAGGTTAAGTAATGGCGATTTCAAGAATGTAGGAACCAATTAGGGCGCAATTATCTCATTCCTTACGCAGGTGTTACAGGTCAACGGATAGGCTGCAGGACCGCAGGCGTCCCGAAAATTTATTTCGCGTCCTCGTTAGCTATTTCGACGGAATGGAATGGAATGGAATACAGATTTTAGGCCTAAGGCCTAGCGCTGGGACCCATGAGGTCATTCTGTTATATCCCAATTGTACTTGGTGGAATAATCAGAGATAATACCGATGTCCTTAAACTTTCTTTATTTGTCTTTAACCGAAGCTACAGTAATCCTGTTATTCCAATAGCTATATACAGACTCTTGAGAAAAGTATTTACGTAGCCAGAGGTAAATGTTAACTGCTCTTTGGCAAATGATCACCAACCCAATATAACAACATATTTATAAAACTGCTGTACTTTAAACAAGCACCTTGTTATATTACTAATAACAACCAGTTATACTCTCTTGTTCTAACATAAATAAATATAAATGTAAGGTATATCACATTCATCGCTGAAAGGGAAACTGAGAGTAGAAAGGTTTGAAAAGTGTGACAGGAGGAAAACCTCGCAGTTGCACTATGGAAGAAATTGTTAGAAGATGGTTGAGAAAAGTAAGATGGAAAAAAGAAAATATGAGCGGAAGCTGTTCCTACGAATGCGGGAGTTGATCCTGTAAAACCCCTATATTTAGTATATCCTCTCGATAATAATAATAAAATAACACTACTTACACTTATATATTAAGGAGATGATGAACCTCTCTTTTTAAAACTGAAGATATGTTCAGCAGAGTCATAATAAGCTAATTATGTCATTGTATCCCAAATTAATATTGCCTGAACTTTCTGAACTATTCTTGGAAAAGTGAAACTAGAAAGTAAAAGAAAGGAAATAGTTGGTATGCTGTCCAGGAGTTATGAATGTGATATAAATATTCATCCACTGAATTATTCAGTGTTTACCTGTGACATCAATATCTCTTATAAACGCGTACCCAAATACCTTTCACAAAAGTCAAAATCCTTCATCTCTTCAGTAAAGAAATGGATTATTTCTTGCAGTATAATTTGAACGAGGGTTGTTAGGATTCCTGCTCCTCCCTTCAAAATCATTCAAAATTATACAAATGTGTGTAGGTAGAACTTAACAAGGATTGGATTGGATTATAAAATTTATGCCAACGACCAAGCGCTGGGACCTAAGCGGTCATTCAGCGCTGAAATGGAAATTGACAGTAAGAAGGTCTGAAAGTTGTAACAGGAGGAAAACCTCGCAGTTGCACTATGAAACAATTGTTAGATGGAAGAAAGAATACGAACGGAGGTACAGAAAAAGGAATGAAAGAGGTTGCAGCTAAGGGCCGAAAGGACGCTGCAAAGAACCTTAAGTAATGCCTATGGTGCACCACGTGAGGTACACTGACGGCAATACCCCCCTACGGGGAGAAACTTAACAATAAGGGGTTTCTTGTAATAACTATTTTCCAATACAGACATTTTTCCAAGCAGTCGTAGACAAGAGTTGTCCTCGATAGTTTTAAAACATCTGAATCGAACCTATTGTTGGGATAATTTTTCACTATTCAGTGATGCTTTTTTATCAAATAAAAGCAGCATGATAAAGTTCACGCGTTTTCTTCTGCGTTTTTTCTTTAGGGAATTATTAGTGTCAAATGACATTTTTATTTTCTACACACCATTTCTTTGCCCTCTGTAAATTCGACGAGGACAAAACCATTTGTAAATCTGAACGCAAACCTATTGTAGGAATCATTTTTCACCGTCCAGTGGTGCTTTTATATAAAATAAAACTAGCATGAAATACTTACTTTTTCATCCGCATTTCCCCCTTACTCAATTATTAATATCTATTACAATTTTCATTACCTTCAGTAACCACTCCGTTTATTCGCCTTCTGTAAATTCGACGCTTACAGAACCATTTATAGAATGGACCATTCACTTTACATCCCCCATCCACACCTACATTCAATCCAGTTATTTTTTTTTCTTTTATTTTTTTCTTTTAGGTCTTTGATTCATAGAGCGCCATACCTCAAACACAGTCGACACACTTCAGTGCCTCTATATGAGTATAATTTAGGTAATGATGATGACAGGGGACGCTTGAAAAATATGACACTTTTCACCGATATATTCCGACATCTTCTCCTTTATTACTTAGAGCTGTTATGGTACTGCAATGGATCAGTCTGTTTTGTTCAAAGAACTGGTGTAGTACTGTAATGGATCGGTCTGTTTTGTTCAAAGAACTGTTGTAGTACTGCAATGGATAAGTCTGTTTTGTTCGAAGAACTGTTGTAGTACTGTAATGGATCAGCTTGTTTTATTCAAATAGAATTCCGTGAACAGATTATTTGTCCAACACATCTTGTATATTAACAGCATGGGACATAGTATTTTCCGTCATTCTTTAACACGGCCATAATAACTGAGGTGTATAAAGTAAGGAATATAAAGCTGAGACTGACAAGAATATCTGTCCTGAACTTTTTCAAGGAAAAGCCCCTTAAAGTTTAAAAATATTAATGATAATTTTTAGAAGAATGAGAGCCTGTTTTCATCACACCAGAACAAACGAGAATCTACTGCAGGATCAATGTATCATGTATCAGTAGACAATCAATGAAAAATGCTGATATTCCATTCAATTGTGAACTGACTGCAATGGTTGCAACATCTTTTCCATTTACCTATCGTTCGTCAATCTTTCACATACGAAAACGATGTCACTGTATTTCTGCCAACAGTCTTCTGAAGATTAACAAAGATGTTTTTCACAGTTTAACAAGCTATTTTTTCTTACACGTGAAATTCTCTATAAATAGAGTAAATACATGTATACGTTAAAACTCACACAATGGCAATTCATTCCATTACGGTTGCAAAAATCCATAATGTCTTTCCTCTTTGTTATTTGATAGTTACAAAACAAAGAGTACATTCATGAATGAGGCGAATTCATACTGAGCGCTTAGGCCCTATTATGGGACTTACTATGAAATAGCCATTAGTGCAAAACTCAGTAAATACTATTTTTTGTTCAGGATTCATACTCATTCATAAAAGGGCCCTTTTATTTTTTTGCCATTTCTGAAATCTGACAGCAGAAGAAAGAGTGTTTTCAACGTGGGATGCTGATGATCCTAATATTACAACGAAAAAAATGCCTTGTAATCGTCGTTGACTAACACACACGGCCTTCTGATCTCTCTCTAAGTGTCATGTTGAATATATGGAATCTGTATGCAAATTTTGATGGTGTTTGCACTGTGGCTACTGGAAGGGAAATGTTCTGTAAAATGGACAGTCATTTATCGATTAAGAACGTGTGGAGCTGATTTTGAATTCATGTTAAACATAATCTGTATAACAGAGAGGAAATTATGGACAAAGACAATATATTCATATAACTATATATAACTATATATATATATATATATACATACACGTATACATATACATTTACATATACATTTACACACACAGACACACACACACATATATATATATATATATATATATATATATATATATATATATATATATATATATATATATATATGAAGATGATTTTGTATCCAAGGTAGTCAAAATCCCTGCAGAGATATATATATATATATATATATATATATATATATATATATATATATATATATATATATATATATATATATATATACACACATATATATATATATATATATATATATATATATATAAATAAATGTATATATATGTATATATATATATAAATAAACAAAGAAAAAAACAGTATAGTATAGCACTCACTGCCACCTTTATTATCTTGCCGTTGAATCAAAGATGAGATACAAAACTCTCCACAGTTCCTCAGTCCCCTCATGAATTGACAATTGGACCTCATTCACAGGTGCCAGATCTCCTTTGTTACCTCCTTCGGTAGGATTAGGATTCTGGTTCGATTTGCTTGTTTACTTGCTTGCTTTTCATGCTTGTTTGTTTGTTTGTTAAGAGGATTACAGAAAAAAATGGGCTTGTTATCTACACGTGCACCCCCGAGGTGCTAGTACTAAGATGGCCGAAGCTGCTTTGGATTCTGGTTCGATTTGCTTGTTCACTTGCTTGCTTTTTATGCTTGTTTGTCTGTTTGTTAAGAGGATTACAGACACACACGCACACACAAAAATTGGCCCTACTCTGGCTTGTTATCTACACGTCCACCTCCGAGGTGCTAGTACTATGCACGGCGGAATCTCCTTGGGACGCCGTGTTTAGTACTAGCCCCTCGGGGACCAGAGTATCATTATACAGCCATTTCTATATTGTGTGGTCGACAAATTATTTTAATAAACGATATCTTCGTGCGGCCGGTGGTTTAAAATTTGTACGGTGTAGATATTATTTCCTTGTAGATAACAAGGCACGGTGGCACCAAAAAATGTTGCCTGCGGATGTCACGGCAATCTGACCAAAATCGGACATCGTGACTGATACATTTTCTGGAGAAAGGACCTTTAGTAGGGTGAGCTGATCAGCCCCGTTTCAAACGGCCCAATTCTGCAAGACGGAAGTCTTACGCAACGTTACCGTAGATTTCAGTAACAGAAAGTAAAACGATTAAGTTAAGTATACCTTAGTTTAACCAGACCACTGAGCTGATTAACAGCTCTCCTAGGGCTGGCCCGAAGGATTAGACTTATTTTACGTGGCTAAGAACCAATTGGTTACCTAGCAACGGGACCTACAGCTTACTGTGGAATCCGAACCACATTATAGCGAGAAATGAATTCTATCACCAGAAATAAATTCCTCTAATTCTTCATTGGCCAGCTGGAGAATCGAACGCGGGCCCAGCAGAGTGCTGGCCGAGAACTATATCGACCCGTCTAACGAGGAACTAGTAAAACGATTAATAATTATTGTGAAATGAGTCTGAAATGAGCTTAGGTCTCCTCCAAAAATGTAAGACTTCGCTTAGATCCCGACTACTATACGTATCTGGTTTTAGAAATGTATCTAAAAGTAGGTTCATTAAGGTTTTCGAAGTTGGCGTAAATGTGTGTGGATTTTTCTTGTATATTTAAGACGCCAGTCTCCATCTTGTACTTCAGCTGTATATCTGGTAAATTCCTTTAATTTCTGCTATGCTGTAGCCTTACGCAAACATATAACAAGGTAATTTACGTTGTTCTGATTTATTTTTGGCAGAATTATGACAGGTATGAGGTTGGAAAGACTATCAAATATCTATATTGTTTACTATAAAAGTCATTGTGTGTGTATATATATATATATATATATATATATATATATATATATATATACATATCTCTCGTATCAACATTTTACTAATTGTTTCACAAAGTTCCGACAAAGATCAGACGTCACAGATGCGCAGCCAACGGTTTTGTCTACCATGACGTGGACAGGACGGCGGCGCTTAATCAATGCCGAAAGTACTGACTGATTAATGACAGAAATTTCACGAGCTTTCCTCTCCTCCGTTGGCCCTCTTGAATGCTAACGAATGATTTCACCTTCCGTAGATAATGAGACAATACAAATCGAGTACAAGGGTGAGGAGGACGCTGAGGAAGGGAGGCTTTCTCTCTCTCTCTTCTCTCTCCCTCTCCTCACTCACTCTCTCACTCTCTCCCGGAAATTTGGGAGGCCCGTGTCGTAAAACAGGGAGAATAATCACATAGGTGCAAAGTGTTCTGCGAAACTTCTGGAATTCGGTGGTCTGGGGTAGAATTCAAGATTCTATTTCGGCTTAAGCTGGGATCGGATTTAATGATGGATTCTAGTCTAGGCCTAAGAAATGAAATATTAGGTCTAGACTGGAATAGGATCAATTCTATTCCAGTCTAGGCCTAAGAAACAAAATATCAGGTCAAGACTGGAACAAAATCAATTCTATTCCAGTCTATTCCTAAGAAATAAAATATTAGGCCTAGACTGGAATGGAATTAATTCTATTCCAGTCTATGCGTAAGAAATAAAATATTAGGCCTAGACTGTAATAGGATCAATTCTATTACACTCTAAGCCTAAGAAATGAAATATTTTTGTTCTATTAGCTACACTGTTTGGTATAATATTAGTGTTTGTTCAACAAATGCAATAAAAAAATTATTTTAGAAATTAGCATGTTCGTCCCGAAGATCAGAAAGGAACTTCTGATAACCAACGAAAACCCGTCGAAAAATAATTTTGTTCTTCATGGGCATGAAAATATTCTCAATTACGCAAAACAACACGGGAAGCCAACTGGTTATACATGAGATTCTTGAGGTGCGTAAACCCAGAACAAACATCTGCTGGCCACGATTGAAGACGGCTGGGGTATCTCGGCTGAGATAAACAGGCAATCAACCTAACGGCTTCGAGGCCTAGTTACTCCCTCCCCTGGTTCCCCCGCTCTCTCTCTCTCTCTCTCTCTCTCTCTCTCTCTCTCTCTCTCTCTCTCTCTGGGGCTCCATTCAGAACCAAATTCTATGGCCACTTTCGCCCACCTTTCTGCCCGGTTTCTAATGGGAGCGTATCAAAGGTTTTCTTTACGATTACAGGAGAGATTTTCCTGTTCCTTGAACTCACAGACTTTGCCCAGCTTGGCATTTCGATCTGATGCCTGTCAGTCAATTCTCTCTTTTGGTGTGCAGGGCTGTTGCGCTTGCTGATCGATAAAGACAAGGAAGTAATAAGGTATTTTCTATTCTTTGTTTTCAAGAAATCATCGCAAACCATCATCACTTCTCAACAAGCTCTTGTTTTGCTTTGTTCAACTCACGTCTTATTTTTAATAACGAACCATACATTACTCTTCTCTGCTTTTAAATTTTTCTTCTCATGCATCTTTCTAAAACAGCAGTTGGCCCCTTTTCTCCTTTCCAAACTAAAAAAAGAGAGAAAAGGCATAATTTGTCCTCCTCTGTCTAGTTGAACCTCAAAGGAATTTCATCGTCTTCTTCTTTCTCTTCCTCGCCATGACTCGGCAGTATCTGCACTATGCAGGTTGCTGCGGCTGGCAGCTTTTTCGAAGCAGCGTCCTGTCCCTGTGACCCACATTCCTCCCTCCCACCCTCGGAGGTGCGGGCTTCGCGGTCGTCGTCGGTAATGGAGGTCAGAAAGGGTCACTTATGATCACATAGAGAATATGGACAATGTCCCAAAGATTAGAAATAAAGAGGAATGACTCCGTCGTGGAGGGAATCGGGAGAGAAGCAGGCACCTCACCTCTGGCGACTGCGGGAAAGATGCTGGGTCTCGGCCCGGCACGGCATACCAATTGACTCGAACGTCGTTAAGTAACAGTGTAGGGAAGTTGTGGGTATTTGTATGAGAAGAGAAAGCCGTCGAGGGAGGCAAGGGTGTCTGCTAAGGGGGGGGGGGGAAGGACGGGTCTGTTAGGGGCTATAGAGGTGGGTGTGTCTAGTAGGAGCCAAAGAGCCAGAACGAAGGAGACTTCTTTGGAGCATCAAGCGAATAAACTCTTGAAAATATAGCTAGATTTTCTTGTCAGGAAAAGACTGGATAAATTGCCGTTAGACATGCGGAATGGCCAGACGGCTTGCTTAAGATAAAATTGGTGTTTGGAATTAAGAAATCGGTTAGATTTTTAAAGACGTTGAATTCTTGTGGTAGAAAATCCCAGCTTAACATTATTAAGGCAAAATCACTTTGAACTTAAAAGGAATTTTGAAAAACAAAAAAGTCTTGGCCAAGTACTTATACGATCAGCACCTTCGCCATTTTAAGCAAGAGCTGGAACCAAAGATAACGTCTGCTTACGACGGGAAATATACAGTATACACACAAACACACACAATATATATATATAAAACATAGACACAAACATATATATATATATATATATATATGTATATATATATACTATATATATATATATATATATATATATATATATATATATATATATATATATATATAAAACGATACATAGATAGATTATATAATTACAAATGTATGTATATATGTATACATATATAACATATGTATATTTGTATATATATATATACATATATATATATATATATATATATATATATATATATATATATATATATATATATATATATATATATATATACAGAGAAGAGAGAGAGAGAGAGAGAGAGAGAGAGAGAGAGAGGAGAGAGAGAGGGAGGGAAGGGAAGTTACCTGTATAACCTAATTTTGAAGGAAACTGGACAATACTAAAGGATTACAACGGATTACAGAAATAGGCAGGGTAACAGACAACACAGAAAAGCCCAGAAAACACAGCCGAGTGTCACAGGATTTTGTCTAAGGTAGTGAAGTTTATATGTTGAATATGCTTTTATGCTGAATATGTTACGACCCCCTTAGGGAGGTAGTTCCATCAGTGTGCCTCATGCGGCGCGCTGTAGGCATTACTTTGGGTGTTTTTGCAGCGTCCATTCGGCCCCTGACTGCAACCCCTTTCATTTACTATACCTCCGGTCATATTCTCTTTCTTCCATCTTACTTTATACCCTCTCCTAACAATTTCATTTCATTTACTAGACCTCCGTCCATATTCTCTTTCTTCCATCTTACTTTATACCCTCCCCTAACAATTCAATTTCATGTACTAGACTTCTATCCATATTCTCTTTATCCATCTTACTTTATACCCTAGCCTAACAATTTCATTTCATTTACCAGACCTCCGTCCATATTCTCTTTCTTCCATCTGACTTTATACCCTCTCCTAACAATTTCATTTCATTTACTAGACCTCCGTCCATATTCTCTTTCTTCCATCTTACTTTATACCCTCGCCTAACAATTTCATTTCATTTACTAAACCTCCGTCCATATTCTCTTTCTTCCATCTCACTTTATACCCTTGCCTAACAATTTCATTTCATTTACTAAACCTCCGTCCATATTCTTTTTCTTCCATCTTACTTTATACCCTCTCCTAACAATTGTTTTAACATAATTTTCAGCGCCGAATGACCTCACAGGTCCCAGCGCTTGACCTTGGGCCTAAATCTGATATTCCAGTTCCAGTGTATTACGACATCGTTCGATCAATAAACCTTGGTCCAGGTGAAAAGTTACAACTGACTAATTACATAAAAATTACATTATTTACGCTAGGAATTAAATAATGCAACAACAAAATCTACAAACCATCAGGACATGTCAAAGTCTTGGGCCTAACACAAATAATTAATATTTTTTACACTGAAAGAGGTAATCCAGACGAAGCAAGCAATTCACAGAAACAGTGAATCTAATTTACTCAAAATTTCACATTCAGTAAAATACAAGTCGCTTTAACAACAAACCAAAACATTATCTCATGGAAGTATGAAAGAAAAGAATAGTTTTCCATCATAACCAATGATCCTAAAGCATATGACTATGGCGAAACACAAAGTACTAAAGGAAAGAAGTTTACAATTTTGATTCTCATAACAAAATGTCAAATAGAAACAAGTAAACAATGCGCCGAAGTTTCTTCGGCGCAATCGAGTTTTCTGTACAGCCGCTAAAGCGTATAATCAATGCCACCGAAAATAGATATATCTTTCGGTGGTCTCGGTATAATGCTGTATGAGCCGCGGCCCATGAAACTTTAACCAGCGCCCGGTGGTGGCCTATCTTATATCGCTGCCATAAGCACGATTATGGCTAACTTTAACCTTAAATAAAATAAAAACTAATGAGGCTAGAGGGCTGCAATTTAGTATGTTTGATGATTGGAGGGTGGATGATCAACATATCAATTTTCAACCCTCTAACCTCAGTAGTTTTTAAGATCTGAGGGTGGACAGAAAAAAGTGCAGACAGAAAAAAGTGCAGACGGACAGACAAAGCCGGCACAATAGCTTTCTTTTACAGAAAACTAAAACGTAGCTGTTGAAATGAATTGAGGTTTTCTTACACTACTCCACAGGTAGTTCTTCACTGGAGGGGTGGGTAGAGCCCTCGGCTGGCAAGCTGTTGGCCCAGCGTTCGACTCTCCGACCGGCCAATGAAGAATTAAAGGAATTTATTTCTGGTAATAGAAATTCATTTCTCGTCATAACTTGGTTTGGATTCCACAATAAGCTGTAGGTCCCGTTGCTAGGTAACCATTTGGTTCTTAGCCACGTAAAATAAATCTAATCCTTCGGGCCAGCCCTAGGAGAGCTGTTAATCAGCTCAGTGGTCTGGTTAAACTAAGATATACTTAACTACTCCACTGGTGAGCGATTAACACCATACAGAAACACATACACACACCAACATACATATATATATATATATATATATATATATATATATATATATATATATATATATATATATAATAACAGGACCTCATTCAAACAGGATGGTATCTAATGGTAATTTTATTTTAAAAAAGTTATAAGCTTTCAAGGACTGTCTGTCCCCATCGTTAGGATGATGGGGACAGATATTTCTTGAAAGCCTGTAACTCTTTTTTTTTTATAAAATCTCCATCAGACATCATCCTGTTTGAATGAGGTTCTGGTATTTTATGCATGAATGCACAGCGACATCGTGCAAGTGACCAAGTCTAATATCTACACACACACATATATTTATACATATATATATATATGTGTGTGTGTGTGTGTGTGTGTTTGTTGTGTTTATGCCTACGTGTAAAGTGGACATTCTGGGACACTCATTTAGGATAAGGTTCGACAGTTTTCGTCCTTAGACAAATAAAAATTTAAAACTCCTTAAATGTGACAAATCTAGCAGGTTACAAATGAGGTTTCGAGTCAATTTCATGCAAATATGACACATTTGATAACTGACTCCTCTTAATGTAAAAAATATACGGACGAGTATTTATTACTCAACTTTCATCCCCCCTCACGAAAAACAAAGGAAAAGAAAACATCAAGGAATAAAGAAGAGAAGAAGTAACTGAGTAAGAAACCAGGAGAACGAATACAGGAAATTCAAAATAAGATATTCTGAAGGGATGCGTAGCAGGTGCACAAGCGCCCCCCCAACTTTGAGATGTCGGAATGACTTGGCGCTTCTTCTTCTTCTTCTTCTTCAATGGGAAATTTTATAAAGGCAATTTGCGTTCATTTATAAAACCACGTTCTGCTTACATTAAGAACTTTCTAAATCAAGAGACCATGTCCAACACTAAGAATTTTCTTTGGCATCTTTGCATTTTTTAATTATCTCGCCAGAATATTCATTAGTTCGTTTCACCCTTTGCTTTCTATATTACTTCGAGGAACAGTATCATTTATTTCTTTTTCTAAGTCGGCTCAAGTATTCAGAATTCCTTCTTACATTCAAATTAGTTGATAAATTGTGTTACTGGATCCAAAAATCAACTTTACGTAACATGACGTTTCATTAGTTGAGATTTTTGACTGAATCTTCAGCTATTTTCTATCTTTAATTCAAAACAAGCCTTTCGTGCAAATTACAGATGTGACGTCATTGACTGCATTTCATAATTTGAATGAGAAATCTCATGCGGTCAACTCCCAAAAATTATTCGTACTTCGGATCATTCACTAGTCATAGTTAAATGGAGAATTGTAATGGGGTGAAGGAATGTAAAATTCTCAGAGTACAATTCGTATTTAGTTATCTTCATTTTTACCAGCTGCGAAACGAGTTTCATTTGACTGGCTTCATTTCGATCAGCTACGAAACATGTTTCGTTACTCATGCTGTTCCAACAACGAACATAATGCCCGTAACCCGCGCGTACCCAAGCGAAAACAGAACATTAAGGGTAATAAAGGGACTTCGGAAGGAGCCTTAGAAATTTTAGAAAGTTCCTCGAAGACGACGAAGCAAAACGCAACGAAATTCGAGATCTCTTAAGGACCTCGGTTATGGGGCTGAGCCGGTTTTCCACCTGAGAGAGAGAGAGAGAGAGAGAGAGAGAGAGAGAGAGAGAGAGAGAGAGAGAGAGAATGATGCTCCTTAGTTACAACCAGTCCAAGAGCCTCAGGTCGAGAGAGGTCATTTCTTTTTTAATGAGAGTGGTTCATACGAGTCTTGGTTTCGTCTGATGTGAGTCTCTGATTTTGAACCCGGGAGACAATTAGATGGATAATTCAGTGCAGCTTACTATGGCACAGATCATATTATTATTATTATTATTATTATTATTATTATTATTATTATTATTATTATTATTATTATTTGTGTAATAAAAATCCACAATTACATAGCAAATGCTCTACTATGTAAAATAAACAAAGCCTTTCGAGCACACCGTTCAGTGTTGACATTAAAATTCTAATGTTAACAATGGTGAGAAACACCGTTCAGATGTTCGAAAGTCTTTATTTTACATAGTAGTATATTTACCATATAATTGTGGATGTTTATTACACAGATAATTTTTCACTGTGAATTTCTTAGCATTATATTATTATTATTATTATTTTTTTTTTTTGCGTGGGGGTCCATCACAGTCATCCTATTCGACTAGGTGGTTTTTAACGTGTGGGGTTCCGGGTTGCATCCTGCCTCCTTAGGAGTCCAACACTTTTCTCACTATGTGCACTATTTCCAGTTGCACACTTTTCTGCATGAGTCCTGGAGCTACTTCGGCATCTAGTTTTTCTAGACTCCTTCTCAGGGATCTTGGGATCGTGCCTAATGTCCCTATGATTATGGGTACAATATCCACTGGCATATTACATATCCTTATTTCGATTTTCAGGTCTTGATAATTATTATTATTATTACTATTATTATTATTATTCAGAAGATAAATCCTATTCATACAGTACAAGCCTACAAGGGCCACTGACTTGAAATTCAAGCTTCCAAAGAATATTACGGTGTTCATTGGAAAGAAGTCACCGAAGATGACAGGAAATGCAGAAAGAAGAGATCAATTTTTATAACAGAAAAAAGAGCGTAATAAATTAATAGATAAACATATAAAAATATAAAAGTCAGGGAGTTGATAGACTACGTCAGTACAGCAACAA
>NC_089742.1:56341770-56351770 GCF_040412425.1 Macrobrachium rosenbergii
ACACATGAAAAAACTCCTCACCTTGACATTGAAATATTCTCAGCTTCTCGTGTAAACGAGAAAAACTGGCGTGACTATGCCCCTTGACCACAAAATTTTTTCCTCCCCTCTGGGGCGGGGCATTTGGGGGAGGGGAGGAGAGGGGAGGGGGATGAGCAGTTGCGCGCGTGAGGCCTCTCTAACTGGTTCACCTTCGAAATGGAAAGCCAAGTTATGTCAACTATTCCATTGAAAGCAGGGAACGGCAAAACAAAAACTGTAGCGAGGTCATTTTGAGACTCGGGCTAATAAAAACTAGTTCAGGGCGTCTAGTGATATTGTCTGCACCTCGACTACATAACAGGTTTGACCCGGCATAATGAAGGGGGGTTCCCTAACTGCTAAGAGTGTCTGTGAAGTGTTAATAAAAGTCCGAAACCGCAGGAAAAAAAGATGTAGAATGCGAGCAGAGGTTTATGACAAAAACTGGAGTAGTCGAGTCGGCGGGGCGCGAGTCCTTTTAAAGAGACCGCTGGTTGCTGGCTTCATCCCCACACTTGCTCTCGGCAGATCGCTTCCAGGCCCCTGGCTGCGCTGGGGGGGAGGTCGTTCGTCATTCCTCTTTTCCATGATGAATAGTGTCCTGCTTTAGTGAAATGAAATTGTGCGCCTTATATATACAGTATATATGCGTATACATATTATATATATAATAAAATTATATATATACTGTATATATATAAATTTACATTATATACATACATAAATGTATGTATATATATATATATATATATATATATATATATATATATATATATATATATATATATATATATATATATATATATATATATATATATATATATATATGCAAATAAATAAAGGTGAACATTTTCATTTCACTAGGTCGGGCATCAATCATCTGCTATATATGAAAACTGGATCTAACGCGGTTTTACTTTCGTTCTTAGCCAGTCTTAACAATTCCATTACCTCGAGCAGGAACGGCACTTGACCAGGGTGTCGAAAGGAGGAAATATGCTTGCTCGGGTGCTGGAATGCTTTCTGTAGTAAGCCAAGGTCTAAAGAACACTGCTCTCTAAAAGACCTTGCTCTAAGCCAGTGGTTCTTAACCATGGGGTGCTCGCATCCCCTAGGGTGCCAAGCTGGTTCCTAAGGTGTGCGAGGATGCCCATGAATAATTGAAGCAAAATATATTTTTATATACGCATGTTATTAGTTTCCGCAAAAAAAATAAAAGGTAAAATAAAATAAAATAAAACAAAATAAATAATAATAATAATAATAATAATAATAATAATAATAATAATAATAATAATAATAATAATAATAATAGGAACACCAGGCACGATCCCAAGATCCCTGAAGAGGAATCTGGAAAAACTAGATGTCGAAGTAGCTCCAGGACTCATGCAGAAAAGTGTGCTACTAGAAACAGCACACACAGTGGGAAAAGTGATGGACTCCTAAGGAGGCAGGATGCAACCCGGAAACCCACACTATAAAAAAAACACCCCAAAAAAAAAAAATAATAATAATAATAATAATAATAATAATAATTATTGTTATTATTATTATTATTATTGCTACAGCAGTGCTCTGAGCTATAGATAAACCTACTCTAATATCCTAATGAAGTGGCAACGTTGCAACAGACTTGAGCACAGGATATTGTTATATATTATATATATATATATATATATATATATATATATATATATATATATATATATATATATTTTTTTTTTTTTTTTTAGCAATTCAGGGGGGTGCGAGAACAGGCTGCTGAGTTGAAAGGGGTGTATGCATTCAAAAAGGTTAAGAACACTGCTCTAAGCCCTGTTCAACTTGGTCGTGTGTAAAGTCTTATAGATTTAGTGGAGAGGTTAAGATTGTCTTGGACTGATCTTTATCCCAGCGCAGTTGTGTGTCACTCTTAGTTTTTGAAATCTCTGAAACTAATTTTCTGGCTTGCAATTTCTGAAGTCAGCAATTTAGACAAGTACACACCTTATGTATGTATACGGTTATACGGTATATATGTGTATGTATATATATATATATATATATATATATATATATATATATATATATGTATATATACATATATATTAATGTTGTGTTTGGGTGCATATATATAATATAAATATAAATACAATATATATATAATATATATATATATATATATATATATATATAAATGTGCATATATATAACATATATACATAAAATACATAAATACACATAAATATACACACACACACACACACACACACACACACACACACACACACACACACACACACACACACACACACACACACACACATATATATATATATATATATATATATATATATATATATATATATATATATATATATTGTATATATAAGATTATTAATTGCAGCCACAGACGAAGTGCAAGTAGCGTAACAAATCAAAAGTCTCAATCTCCCTACACCCAATAGAAATTGAGAGAAACTCTATCAACGCACATAAGCTAAACGGATCCCTTGCAGTGGAACAGTTATAGACTTTCTCTGATTACTAAGTAATCAGCCATTTGACACAAACATGCTTGTTGTGCAACAAAGTCCCACAGGAGGATAATGAAATTCTTTAATCAAGGACGTCTTACTTTTCTACCCAAGGTAAATTTCGGCTTCTCAGAAGATTCGAGGGAAAACAAAACTGGACATTTCTGTGCGAATATTTTCTTGCTGATATGGTAACTTCGGATAATCTTGTGTATCCACTTATTTATAGAAGAGATACATCACCGACGCTTATTAAATTATGATGAGGCTTTAGTATACTGATACCAGTCTTCTTAAATTATGAAGAGGATTTAGTATAATGATACGAGTCTTATTAAATTATGAAGAGGCTTTAGTATACCGATACCAGTCTTATTAAATCATGAAGAGGCTTTAGTATAATGATACCAGTCTTATTAAATTATGAAGCAACTTTAGTATAATGATAAGTCTTATTAAATTATGATGAGGCTTTAGTATAATGATACCAGTCTTATTAAATTATGAAGAGGCTTTAGCGTAATGACACCAGTCTTATTAAAATATGAAGAGGCTTTAGTATAATGATACCAGTCTTATTAAATTATGAAGTAACTTTAGTATAATGATAAGTCTTATTGAGGTTTTAGTATAATGACACCGGTCTTATTAAACTATGATGAGGCTTCAGTATAATGATACCAGTCTTATCAAATTATGAAGAGGCTTTAGTATAATGATACCAGTCTTGTTAAATTATGATGAGGTTTTAGTATAATGACACCAGTCTTATTAAATTGTGAAGAGGCTTTAGTATAATGATACCAGTCTTATCAAATTATGAAGAGGCTTTAGTATAATGATACCAGTCTTGTTAAATTATGATGAGGTTTTAGTATAATGACACCAGTCTTATTAAATTATGAAGAGGCTTTAGTATAATGATGCCAGTCTTATTAAATTACGAAGAGGCTTTAGTATAATGATACCAGCCTTATTAAATTACGAAGAGGCTTTAGTGTAATGATACCAGTCTTATTAAATTATGAAGTAGCTTTAGTATAATGATAAAAGTCTTATTGGATTATGAAGAGGCTTTAGTATAATGATGCCAGTCTTATCAAATTATGAAGAGGCTTTAGTATATTGATACAAGTCGGCAGATACGTTTACTCTTGTTGGAATTTCCAAAATGTTTGCCGTTATTTTCGTTTGGTGCCATGTAGTCATCTAGTTTAGTTTTAGTTTTCTATAAAAGAAAACTGTTGTCCCGGCTTTGTCTGTCCGTCCGCGCTTTATTCTGTCCGCACTTTTTCTGTCTGCCCTCAGATTTTAAAAATTACCGAGGCTAGAGGGCTGCAAAATGGTATGTTGATCATCCACCCTCCAATCATCAAACATACCAAATTGCAGCCTTCTAGCTTCAGTAGTTTCTATTTTATTTAAGGTTAAAATTAGCCATAATCGTGCATCTGGCAACGATATAGGACAAACAACCACCAGGCATTGGTTAAAGATTCATGGGCCGCGGCTCATAAAACATTACACCGAGACACCGAAAGATGGATCTATTTTCGGTGGCCTTGATTATACGCTGTACAGAAAACTCGATTGCGCTTAAGAATATTTGACGCATTTTTCACGTGTTTGTTTCAGCGGTTACTATTAGAAGCATGCCTGAGCTGTTGTTATTATTCGGTAGCTTTATCCGTACATCTTAAGTTATATTTTAAGCATCTCTACTGTGTATATATATATATATATATATATATATATATATATATATATATATATATATATATATATATATATATATATATATATATATATGTGTGTGTGTGTGTGTATATATATATGTATATACATATACTGTATATATATTATATATATATAATGTATGTATGTATGTATATACATGCATGTGTGCACATTTTTATCTCTATTCTGTCTGTCTGTCTGTCTCTATATATATGTGTATAAATATCTATGTATCAATACATGTGTGTACATCTCTCTCTCTCTCTCTCTCTCTCTCTCTCTCTCTCTCTCTCTCTCTATATATATATATATATATATATATATATATATATATATATATATATATATATATGTATATACAAACATATGGATAACAATGTTTGTGCAAACATTTATATTGCTGTGGAGACTTGACTCATCCCACCAAAAATATATTGCAAACTAAAAGTCGTGCGCTAGGTGTATCCTTAGCATACCGTGTGTGTTGAAGAAGAACCTGTTTGAAGACCACTATTTACGGGAAACTCCTGTCATTGACGCCGCGGGATTCCTCTTGTGTTAGTAAGATCAATTTCATGAAGTTTCCTCTGTATTTTTTTTCCTGTATTTTTACAGCGGTCATGCTCATTTTGTATGCTAATGGCCATTGATTATAATAATAATAATAATAACACACACACACACACACATAATAATAATAATAACATTGAATTTATACAGTCTTCTCTATTCTTTTTATTAACGTTTTGTCATCAGCATGCAGCTGGTATATCAGGTTTCCCTAGGACATGCAAAGATTCCTGCCACTTGCTGCGTACACCCATGTACCCTGCACGCCATTTCATTCACTCTCTGAAAATAAACGCCAGAGCGCGTTTGAAACGTCAGAGGAAATAAACCTAAGAAAACAGAAATCTTTGTGTGTCCTTGGGAAACCTGACATACCAGCTATATGCTGATGAAAAAAAAAAAAAGAAGAATAGAGAAGACTGTATAAATTAAATGACGTGGAAACAGCTATATAAATTTTAATACAACTGCCCTCAGAGACGGTCTCCTCCCTAATAATAATAATAATAATAATAATAATAATAATAATAATAATAATAATAATAATAATAATAATAGCTGTTTCCACAGCACTGGATTTGTGTGGAGTCTTCTCTATTGTTCTGTGACTCTATAAATTTAAATGTCTTGGAAACAGCCATTATTTTCAACGCCACTGCCCTCAGAGAGGGTCTCCTCCCTAATAATAATAATAATAATAATAATAATAATAATAATAATAATAATAATAATAATAATAATAATAATAATAATAATACGTTGTTGTGCTGAAAAGAATGGCAGCATCAGTTTAGTTGATTTTTTACAAGTTCTTTTTAATTTTCTTACTATCGTTTTTTCAAGGCTAATATCGGACAACTTTTGACGATATTAGCTTTGAAGGAAAGAGAGTAGGAAGAAGAAATCGTAAGACTTTGTTTAAAGTCAATTCAATTGATGCTGACTTCTAATAATAATAATAATAATAATAATAATAATAATAATAATAATAATAATAATAATAATAATAATAATAATAAAATCCGAGTGGATCTTGTCTGTCCTCCTCCGGGTGACAGTAGGGGAGACGTGACACAGCAACTCACCCCCTGCAAACCAGTTTGTCCGCCCCGGGTGGGTAGGGGAACGGGAGGGAAGGGATATATCCACCGTCCTCCTGCAAACCTGTTTGTCCGTCCCGGATTGGGGCGGGGTTGGCAGGTGATCGGGAAGGTAGGGGAGACAGCAGCGCCGTTCCAGCGCGGCTCGTAATAATAATAATAATAATAATAATAATAATAATAATAATAATAAGAAGAAGAAGAAGAAGAAGAAGAAGAAGAAGAAGAAGAAGAAGAAGAAGAATGGTCAATGACTCACTGAAACGAAGAAAGAATCCATAATATTGTTGTTACTCTTTCTCTAATCATCATTCTAATTGAAACTGCGACTCGATTAGGCTCTGGACAGGCACCTGTACAGAATGCTGATGATGATGTATCGAGACAACAATGCGATTTCTGGCTCTGCTCTTTTAATGACATTATTAATAACTAAATAGAGAAAGCCGGACTCGCTCAACCCGAGGCCTACTGTCAGTTCCCTTGGCGACACTAAACGAGCTTTTTGGAAAGCTATCATTATTTCCCAGCGAGGATTCCAGGTGTTTTTGTTTTCATTTTACTGGAAATTGCCTTTACAACGGAGCTGGTCTTGCTTCTTCTGCTTTTCTCTTTACTGTTATATAATCTTACCCTGCAACTTTTCTCTCTTTACAGCCACGTTGCTTCGTGCTTTCGCAACTTTCTCTGCACGGCCGTATTGTTTCATGCTTATGCAAGAGTTTTTAATTGGCCGTTCGTGTTGACAGTGTACGCATTCCAATGTGACGTCGGCTCTCTTCGCGTGTCAAATTCCAGACAAAAAGAACGAGAAGTAATTGGCACATTTGATAATGTTTCATATTTTGTATGCGAGGCTCATTTTGTTAACAAAAATTTTCGTCCTACAGTCACCGGCCGAATGAGAATTTTTGCTCTTGTTTTTTATCAAAAAGGCAAGAAATGTATAAAACTAATCAAACGTAATTTGATGTTATGAATAAAACAGTATATTATATTGAGGAAACCATATGGCTCAGTAGCTATGGGAAATCCCTTAAATGTAAACATCTCGTTGGTAAGAAAGAATGGGTGCAGACTAAGCCTCATTACTGCCGGCTAATCCT
This sequence comes from Macrobrachium rosenbergii, assembly GCF_040412425.1. Classification (NCBI taxonomy): domain Eukaryota; kingdom Metazoa; phylum Arthropoda; class Malacostraca; order Decapoda; family Palaemonidae; genus Macrobrachium; species Macrobrachium rosenbergii. The sequence goes on from NC_089742.1 coordinate 56,348,824, forward strand.
GATTAGTATCTACACCTATACAAAGGTAAGATGTAACCTTTGAACAGAGTTTAATTATTCTAATTAATGGCATGAAAACTACGAGCCTGCACAGTAGATACGACGGGACGCTTTTGACTTCATCTCTGCAAAAACAAATATATGATTTTAATTATTTGGAGCCAAAAAAATTTATTTTTAAAATATTGTTTCAATTATTTGGAGCCCAGGGTTGTTTAGAAAACCCTGCCCTGTTCCTGACCAGATAAGTTCTGAAGTGAAATCTTGCTTGTGTGTAGTCACGATGTTCATTCAGATTCCCAGCTTGCGGGTGTACGCACTGCATGAACATGTGTTGAGAACTTACAGAACGAACCATAGTTGTTATTCTCTGGAAACATAGTTAAAACTGAACTAATTCCACTGGAGTTCCTATATATAGCCATGTTATGTCCCCATTTTCGTTATAATTGACGAACTATGTTTAAAGATCCCTCATTCAAATATGTATATGTTGGTCAAATGTTGGATTGTGCACCTCTATTTGCAACTTGCATCTTCGCCAGAAATTCCTGGCACGCTTACCAAGTTCATGACCTCTTCACTTTGACCCTTTATAAGTGTACTACTTTTGAATGATAACATAAATAGCAAATAGCATGAGAACTTATCTTGGGTAAGTTTTCATTCCAGAATCTGAAACCCTGATTTCAGACAAACGAAATTGCAATAACATCAAATGAATGAAAATGTGCAAGACTTGCCAGGAACCACGAATCTTGAAGTCAAGGTCAAAGAAGGGCAAACTGCCCTTCAAGAAATACCCAAGAAATGACGTAGCACTGTAGACGAGAAATATATATTCTAAAATAAGTTACGAAAGCTCTCAGTTGTCAGAGCATGCGCCGCTGTTGCCAACTCTTCATGACGAAAACAGGAAACGTTATACGAGGGCATTATTCTCACCAGAAGTAATTTTCATGCGTGTACTGGAGTTGCAGAGACATGTTTTTTTCAAACCGGTTATACAGTTTAACTTATCACGTTTATCCTCGTCTTCCTGTGAACCTCATGACGTTTACTATCCTCGTCTTCCTGTGAATTTCATGCATAGAGAGTTTTCGGAAATTCCAAAATTGGAGGACCAAATAAGGGTGTGAAAGCTTAGGCGTTCATTGGATAATTCTGAATGAATAACAAAGGAGGCTGGTTGGTTACGTAAGCTCTCCGAGAAATATACAACCAAAGGGGTTTTCTCTCGTCAGGTCATTTTCTTGTCATTCGTAAGGATGAACTTTGACCTTTCTCCTGTACAGATAAGAGCTGGGAGGTCATGAAAAGATTTCCTTCAACTCCACAGAAGGAATTCACATTACAGGACAGGGTCAAACGGATGGATTGTGGTTAGGATGTCGAAAAATGCTTAATTAAAGAATAAGAGACCATCTATCAACGACTGTAATTACTATATAGAAGAGCAAGGTTTTTTGAAGGCATAATCTGGGCTCTTCTCTGAATTATTTTGCTCCAAGTCTCTCTTCTTCTGTTGTATACAAACACACACAAAGATGGGGCGCGCACACAAACACACACACACACTCTGTATATATATATATATATATATATATATATATATATATATATATATATATATATATATATATATATATATATATATATATATATATGCATATACTGTATATATGTATATTTATATAAATGTATATATACATGTCATATATAGCCTATACATACATATATATGTATAATATACATATATACATATATATATATATGTATATATATATATATGTATATATACATATATATATGTACAGGCTACATATGACATATGTATATATACATTTATATAAATATACATATACATACAGTATATGCATATATATATAGAGAGAGTGTGTGTGTGTGCGCGTTTGTGTGAGCGCCCTAGCGCGCGTGTACCCACGTCAAAATATTTTTTAGCATCCGTTAGTAGGTCTCAACCTCTCCTGATATTAACCTCGCCCACGCTTGCGCACTGACCCGGATACTTCGAGTCTTAAGAGTGTTTCCGCTACTAGTATTCTTTTTTTTTTTTTTTATCTCAGGTTTCACTCAAAGGCATTTTCAGATTTCGAGATAATGATCTTGAAGGCCTTTGACTGATGGAGCCTATTTTCGTAAAGCCATTAGTCCTCCTACTGTTCTCCCGATGAGGTGTTTCATCCGAGTGCTTTTGACGTTGTGTAAATCTATTCATTTTTTGTGTCTGGATCTTCTTTTGGTAAAGCATATAATTTATCGAGGAATATTTAACGATAATTGCAAGTATCCTCAATGGCGCTAAAATGAGTGTTAATTTTAAAATGCCTTGTATTGGTATTGTTACAATATTGTGTTCAATAAAATATTATCAAGCAAGAAACCTTGCTTGACAGATTTTATTTTATGTGAATTTGCTTTTATTCAGTCGTTTTAAAGCCCAACTTTAACCTTTTTTTTTATTCTGCTTAATCCTTCAGTTTTTTCTTATGTAACTCTGTGATTTCTCTCTCTTTCTCTCTCTCTCTCTCTGAGTTGCAAATTTCATAGCTGGTCAAGAGAGTTAATATATCATCTAAAAAAAATATCAAAAGATTGAGAAGAGACTCTCTCTCTCTCTCTCTCTCTCTCTCTCTCTCTCTCTCTCTCTCTCTCTCTCTGAGCTGCAAATTTCATAGCTGGCCAAGAGAGTTAATATATCATCTAAAAAAATATCAAAAGACTCAGAAGAGACTCTCTCTCTCTCTCTCTCTCTCTCTCTCTCTCTCTCTGAGTTGCAAATTTCATAGCTGGCCAGGAGGTAATATATCATCTAAAAAAATATCAAAAGACTCTGAAGAGAGACTCTCTCTCTCTCTCTCTCTCTCTCTCTCTCTCTCTCTCTCTCTCTCTCTCTCTCTCTCTCTCTCTCTCTGAGCTGCAAATT
>NC_089742.1:56354270-56386770 GCF_040412425.1 Macrobrachium rosenbergii
TGTGTGTGTTTGTATGTTTCCGCCTTGAAGCAAACTTAAGCTCGTGTTACGTGTAAAATTCAATAAGAAAAGGTTTAGTTTGTACACGTGAATGTGACGTATGGTACCATTACGGACTTATGACTGGAACAGCAATTTCTGCGCATCTTGTTGAACTTCCCATTTCCTGTATTTACTCATTTACGGGCTTTTAATTCCGCGAAAATTTGCCTGGTATGATAATGGCGCCCTATTTTTCGTATGACAGTCTCAACCTGATGTAATCCCCTAATCCACTCTTTCTGAACATGGCGTTCTGTATGAATCATCTCGTCTGAATGAACTCACTGCGATGAGTTGTTTCATATTAGGTACAGAGTAAGAAGGCCTGGAATAGTAGCAGTTGTAAAGGAACATGAAATGTTTGGTTGTAAAAGAGGTTAGCACATGAGGAAAAATATATATATATATATATTTTTTTTGGTGGTTTGGCCACTGGAGAGAAAGGAGGAGGAAAGGCGGGTGGAAAAGGGTTGTGTAATTCGAAAGTGTTGCCAAGAAGAGAGAGAGAGAGAGAGAGAGAGAGAGAGAGAGAGAGAGAGAGAGAGAGAGAGAGAGAGAGAGAGAGAGAGAGTACTTGCTAGAAGGGGTGAAAGAGTTGCTGCAAGAAAAACCTATAATCTTAAGGAAGCGTGAGAGTGTCTGCAAGGTAGAAGTCAATTGCACTGCGTGTGTAGGTGTGTATAAGGGGGTTAAGGGAGCCTCGACGCTTTGCTAATGAGCCTTTATGTGGGTACACGAAACGTATGATGTAACGGAAGTTATCTGCACATAGTCGTCCTTCACACAGTAGTTAAAAATTAAGCGCAACAGAAAGTGTCGTCTTGTTCATTTCTAGAGTAGAGCCACCCTTCTATTAGCGGGTTATAATTTCCAATTCGTACCTTGAAAGGACACTTTAGCCATTACTTCGAAAATTTATTATAATTGCACCATAAACTACCCTATATTTTAGCCTGAGCCAAACAAAAGGATCTCCTATTTCCCAGAAAAGGACCTCGAATCCTTTCAAGGGTAAACGGGTGAGATCCTGGAGGACCTTTGCCAATCGGGAGGGTTCAACCAGCGGTCGCTGACCGATATTCATCGGTCACAGGATGGAACGATGGTATGGGCATATTTATCAGTCAGATGAGGGTATGGGGACGAAGAATTCCTAGAGACTTTAGGTGAATTCCGGGGAGGTATTAGGCGGCGCTTATCCTTTCGAAATAGAATTCCAAGGTTACAGAGGTCGGAGTTACAGGCAATGCCAAGGTTCCAGACGCCGGAGTTACAGGCAATGCCAAGGTTACAGACGCCGGAGTTACAGGCAATGCCAAGGTAGACGCCGGAGTTACAGGCAATGCCAAGGTTTCAGACGCCGGAGTTACAGGCAATGCCAAGGTTTCAGACGCCGGAGTTACAGGCAATGCCAAGGTTACAGACGCCGGAGTTACAGGCAATGCCAAGGTTACAGTGGTGGAAGTTACAGGAAATGCAAAGGATGTAGTGGGTGAAGTTACAGGGGTTAAAATGGGCGTTGATATCTTTATGAGATTATTCTGCAATACTGATATGGAATTATGAGTGTGCAGATTCGCAGGTTTGCTGCAGATTTGCATAGATATGTTCATGCAGATTTTGAGGACGTGTCTTGCATGTATGTACCAATAAATTTTACATAAATGTCAGTATGCATGCGTAAAGCATGCCTGTGTAGCCAGAGAAAAACGATACCAATAATCCACGTGGGGAGGCACTGCCATCAGTGCACCTCACGCAGTGCACTGTAGGCATTACTTAAGGTTCTTTGCAGCATCCCTTCGGCCCCTAGCTGCAACTCATTTCATTCCTTTTACTGTACCTACATTCATGTTCTCTTTCTTCCATATTACTTTCCACCCTCTCTAACAATTGTTTCATAGTGCAACTGGGAGGTTTTCCTCCTGTTGCACATTAAAAATATTTTTACTCTCAATTTCCTTGTCAGCGCTGATTGACCTCATAGGTCCCAGTGCTTGGCCTGTGGCTTACATTTTATATTCCATTCCAATAATAATAATAATAATATTTAACGTGGTTACAAAATTGTCGAAGTCCAGTGCAGTGTGGAAGCAAAAATAAACTATATATTTGACATATTTTTTAGGACATTTCAGCCAGTAATAACAACAATATCAATAAAGAAAAAACTATAATGATATAAACCTAGAAACATGTTACTCCCTGTCAATTGGCAGATTTAAGTTTACTGACGTCACAGCAACCAAATGGTCTTCGCCAAGAAAACGTTCCATAAGGTTCCACGAGGTTCCGCTAGGCGGACGCTGCATCACTTTTCCCAATTCGAAACGACGTGGGCGCGGAACCTTATGACTCAACCGGATGCCCTGGGCAATGGCGAGCAAAGAAAGGCCGAGAGACGTAACAGAAATGGCCCAATGCTCCCCTAATTTGCCAGGGCACCATAAAGACCGGATCTCGGGCACGAAGTCTTTGTTGCGAGCGCCGATGGTAACCGGGCAACACTCACGATTTCGAGACAGTACCCGGCAGATAAGAGATAAGAGAAAGTGGTGTTTCTCAGGCTCAGTTCTGGAGCTTGAGAATTTATACGAGTTTATTTGTTTTTTTTATGCACTTATGTACTGCAACGAGATCTTTCTTCTTCTTCTTTTTTATGATTCCAAGTATTCTCTTTTGTTGTGGCAAAAGGAGATGCCAGATTTTGAATTTTTCTATTTGTTCTTTGTTAGACAGAAGGATTCTGAAGGAGATTTGGATTCTAGCAAGTTTTTGGCAACGTTATTTCAGGTTTAAATTTATTTCTTAATATTAACCGATTTTCGAATTTCATCAAAGTCTATCGAATTGAATTGAATTTAGAATTTAGGCCAAAGACGTATGAGGTCATTCAGCAATGAAACGGAATTTGACAGCGAGAAGGTTTGAAAGGTGTAACAGAAGGTAAACCTCGCAGTTGCACTATGAATCAATTGTTAGGAGAGGGTGGAAAGTAAGATGGAAGAAAATATGAAAGGCGGTACAGTAAAAGGAACGAAAGTAGTTGCAGCTAGGGGCCGAAGGCACGCTGCAAAGAACCCTGAATAAGTAATGCCTACAAGCGGCACTAACGTCCCCCTACAGGGTCAAAGTCTATCAACAACAACAGAAACTAAATGATTTTTCAAATCATCAAATGACCCAGCTATGATTACGAAATGATTTAGGGGAATTTAAAGTGATAAGTGCTTCGTTACCAGTAGGATTCGAACAACTGCCTGACTCAGAAACAAAGAAAATATACAGTAGTGACTCTGACCACTGAGCCTGATGGCTCAGTAAGAAAAGTCACTGTAGTTTCGTAATTTTTGCATTTGTGTAGGTTACTCCCGATGTATAGTAAATTGGATATTAAACGAAATTTGTGGCTTAATATCTGCGAATATATGTATGTATATATATACAGTACATATATATCTATACATACATATATGTATGTATTCTGTATATATATATATATATATATATATATATATATATATATATATATATATATATATATATATATATATATATATATATATATATATATATAAAACTAAATAACCATGCAACTTGTGTTAGGCTTCCACAAGATGGATGGTTTAGATTCCAGATTCTTTAGTTTCCACAGTACTAGACACTTTGGAAGACATACAGTCGGTACCTGATGAAGAAGACTGCAAATCTTCGAAAGGCTAGTACCGGGGAATTTAAAGAATCTGGAATCTAAACCATCAGCCTCACTGAAGCCTAACACGAGGAGTATGTATGTATGTATGTATGTATTATATATATACGAGGAGTATGTATGTATTATATATATATATATAATATATATATATAATATATATATATATATATACATATATACATATATACATATATATATATGATTCTACGGATACTTGACAATGAGCACTGTTAAGTCTTAGAAAGCTTGCGACTTTTCCTGAATAAATATCTCCGCTAGATACCATCCAGTTGTAATGAGGTACTGTTAGTAATTGAATTAATGCACAGAACAATTGTGTAAGTGATAAAGTTAATACACAGATATATGTGTATATATTTATATATATAAATATATATACACATATTATTGCATCAGTTACTTATCCTTAATGTAATTAACCCTAAAATTTACTCGCTTTATTTCCGGGTACTACCTAACATGTCATTTCCGTTTCTAATCCTCCCGGGACCATAAAACTCATTCCTGTGGCTCCGAGGTAATAAATTAAGGGGACCTCCTACCAAATTTTATGACTCACTTTCGTTCCACCACCTTCCTGGGCTTTGCTGTCTTCTGCCATCCTAAAGACCCTAATTAAAATACACTGAGTAACAGCCGATCTTATTTTCACTTTTCAGTCAACATAAGCAAATTAGTGGAGTTTATCACTTTGCTAAATTTCCTACAGAAGTGCGTCTTTTCATGATGTCAGAAACTCGGTATTAAAACAGTCTGAGTCGTGATTCGCAATGAGGGGTGACGTGACGTCATGACACTATTTGTTTACCGTATTTCTCGAACTCTTAATTTTATTTTGTTGCACATCTTTCCCTTATTATACTGAATTCATATCTGGAATGGAATACAGAGTTTAGGCCAAAGGGCAAGCACTGGGACCTATGAGGTCATTCAGCGCTGGAAAGATTAAGAGTAGGTAGATTTGAAAGGTCTAGCGGCAGGAAAACCTCGCAGTTGCACTATGTAATGTTTGTTAGGAGAGGGTGGATAGCAAGATGGAAAAAAGATAATAAGAATGGAGGTACAGTAAAAGGAATGAAAGGGATTGCAGCTATGGGCCGAAGGGACGCTGCAAAGAACCTTTAGTAATGCCTACAGTGCACCCCGTGAAGTGCACTGACGACACTAGCCTCCCTACGGGGCTGAAGTCATACTACTTATATACATTACAGACACTCAGTTTATTGTACGCATATACTTGATCATCACTATTCACACGCCACAAAAAAATACTTGTGGTTACTTAGCCATTTTCTCAGTCGAAAACTTTTGTAAACATCCTGTATTCCGTGATTTTACTTTCTTCAAAACTTACCTTTTACGCTGAAGTAGACAGGATGATCAGATCACCTCAGATTAGTGGAAGTGCCCCAATTTCCTCACGTCCTACTGCATGTTAGTGGTTGGTGACTGGACTCCCTGAAATTCAGAAATTTGCATTAGTCCTAAGACTCGTCATCAACGCGTATTTTAATGCGATAAATTTTCCTTAGGCTCTGCTTTCACTAAGGATCGACTGAACTGAATTGAATTGAATATAGAATTTAGGCCAAAGACCAAGCACTGGGGCCTATGAGGTCATTCAGCGCTGAAATGGAAATTGACAGCAAAAGATCTGACAGGTGTAACATGAGGAAAACATTGCAGTTGCACTATGAATCAATTGTTATGTAAGGGTGGAAAGCAAGATGGAGGAAGAGAATATGAAAGGAGGTACAGTAAAAGGAACGAAAGGGGCTGCAGCTAGGGGCCGAAGGCACGCTGCAAAGAACTTTAAGTAATGCCTGCAGTGCACTGCATGAGGTGCACTGACGGCGCTTTCGCTAAGAAGGAAACCTTAAGATGATAAAATCTAAAACAGTAGTTATTTCCTGGGCAAAGAAAAATGGCTCTTATGAACGGGACACGGAAGTATTCATTCAGCTTCTCATCCAAGCACCCAAGTGAGATGACAAAACCTGGAAAGATTAACCACAGAAATCGACATTTAGCAACACCGTCTATTCTTTGTAGGAACCCCCATATGCTGTTTGTTTACATTTTCGTTCCACCTTTCGTTTACGGGTTCTTCCCATATGCTGTCTGTCTGTCTACTGTAAATGTAAAGGGATGAAAGGAGAAATTGAATACAAAGCAATATTGTTCTGCACCTCCCATCTGTACTTTGCTAACAGCTGTGCTCTCTTTCATCACTCTTAATAATCTTTAACCTCTCTCTCTCTCTCTCTCTGTCTCTCTCTCTCTCTCTCTCTCTCTCTCCCTCCGGCCCCGTGGCGCTGTGGTAAGGGCGCCCAGCTCACAAACTGCAAGACCAGTGTTCGAGTTTCTGATCGGACGAAAGGAAGAGAATGATGGCATTCGCTAAAATCCCGTATGCCTCTTTTGACCTAAGCAATGGATTAGGTTGCTATCTGTCAGTTGACTTCGGTGGGTTGCAAGTAGGGAAAAGGGGAGGAGAGAAATTACTTTAGACGTGAGCTTTCAGCGCCTCTTTAAATTATATCCAATGAAGACGGGAAGGCTTCGATGAGGTAAACATTGCCCCACTGTGGCAAAACAGTAATTAGTAATATCTCTCTCTCTCTCTCTCTCTCTCTCTCTCTCTCTCTCTCTCTGCTTAAATATATAGTTGCTGCTATACGCCTAGAGCCAAGCACCTTCCCCAGTACAGTTAGCAGCCAGCTCGACTCTGATTAGTCTTCGGCAAACAGGGCTATGAAAAGAACAGCCAATAATTAAGGAGAAAGCTACTGGAAAAGATTTTGAAAAAATGCTTAAAAGTGGACTCAGCAGAACAGGATTTACAACCTATCAAGATCAAATGAAAATCTAATATCAACCTGGGGCCACTTTTCGCGTGTTCCAACGCATCCAAACCTCCTTTTGGACTGGAAGTTTCTAAAAGTAATTCTTGCTCTGCCTCAGAAAAGTGATGCTTAGTCATTGCGCCTTAAAATCACTCTCTAGGCGTTGCCAAGAGGAGGAGGAGGAGGAGGAGGAGGAGGAGGAGGAAAAAGGAGAAAGAGAAGGAGAAGGAAGAGGGAGGAGGAGGAGGAGGAGGAGGAGGAGGAGGAGGAGGAGGAGGAGGAGGAGGAGGAGGAGGAGAAGGGAGAGGTAGGAGGAGGGGGAGGAGGAGGAGGGAGAGGTAGGAGGAGAATGAAGAGGAGGAGGAGGAAAGGGAGAGGTAGCAGGAGGAGGAGACGGGGGAGGAGGAGGAGGAGGGAGAGAAGTCTATTAAACATCTGGGAGCGATCTAATCCAAACCCCCCACGTCGACCGAACCGAAGATGATGCAGCAGAGGTGAAAAAGTGGTCCGCCATTTCCTCGGACGAGAAAGTTGGGCGCTGCAACAGCACCCCTTTGCATAATCCATTTCGACCTCTTTGCAGCCTCATCTGCAATGCGGCGGGGAATGCATGCGGGCCTGGCGGTAATGGTAATTGTCGTTAAACAGCTGTCTCACGTCGAGTTATTCGGGAGTCGAAAATAAAGTCGTACCGCGGTTCATTTGGCGCTGATGACAATGAGAGCCTGAACGTGACCTCTGCTCTCTGCTCTTCTTCTGTTATTTTCTTTCACGTGTTGAGCTCGACGATTGACGAAAGGTCTGCTCTGTTTTCCCCAACGTTTCAACGACGCCCCTCTCACCTCTGATTTACTTTCTTTTCTGTTATTTTGCGCACCGAAATCATTACTTTTCCCGTCACGCTGGCGCTTCTTTCTCTCCTGACACGCGTTTAAAATGGCGATAGCTAAAATAATTGTACAGTAAGAAAAATCGCTTATAACAAATTAAGGAAATATCAGTATTTATACATTAAGAAAAACTGCTAGTAACAAATTAAGAAAATATGAATATTTACACATTGAGAAAAATTGTTTATAACAAATTACGAAAATATCAATATTTATACATTAAGAAAAATTGTTTATAAACAAATTAAGAAAATGTCAATACTTATACATTAAGAAAAACTGTTTATAACAAATTACGAAAACATCAATATTCATACATTAAGAAAAACTGCTGATAACAAAATAAGAAAATATCAATATTCATACATTAAGAAAAATTGTTGATAACAAATCAAGAAAATATCAATATTTATGGTGAACAATAAACTTTCAACAGAAAATACGCTTTCTATCAGAACGTAAATTTCTGCATTCTAAACAGGTAAGCTGCTTAACAAAGTTGACTTGAATATTCATTAACAGATGGATATGCATGAGTTAATTTTATACATGCTGGTTCATTTGTTCACTCCCAAGCTTTGATTTTCACTGTCTGGTGCCCTAAAAGATATTCATATCGACAGGAAATATTACCACCTCGTGAGATTCAGGATTAGTGTAGGTGGCTCATAATCACTAAATAAGGAAATTAATAAGTAAATAAACAAATAAATAAGATACATGCAACCTTTTACTGTTCAGCGAACTGTTTTTTTACTTCTCAGTTCCTGTAACAAAAAAGGAACAGAAAGGCGAGACAGCTACCTCTAAGGAACAACAAGATTCATCAGGGATTAGAAAATGCCCAGCAACGAAGGGTTGTCTCGTATGAGGACAGACAAAGACAGATAAACAGACATAGTTTATTTCAGACAATCAAGACATTGAAAAGTTTTCACTGAATTCTGTACAAAATCGCAAGGAACTTCCAGACACCCTCGCTCTCTCTCTCCTCAGAATCATCGCCTTAAAAGTGTGAAATCAGAAGGAACTTTCAAACTCTCTCTCTCTCTCTCTCCAGAATCATGGCCTCAAAAGTGTGAAATCAGAAGGAACTTCCAAACATTCTCTCTCTCTCTCTCCCAGAATCATCACCTCAGAAGTGTAAAATCAGAAGGAACTTCCAAATATTCTCTCTCCCTTTCTCCGGAATCATCGCCTCAAAAGTGTGAAATCAGAAGGAACTTCCAAACATTCTCTCCCTCTCTCCCAGAATCATCGCCTCAGAAGTGTGAAATCAGAGGGAACTTCCGAACATTCTCTCTCTCTCTCTCTCTCTCACACACACACACAAGAATCATCGCCTCAAAAGTGTGAAATCAGAGGGAACTTCTAAACACAAACACACACACACTCTCTCTCTCCAGAATCGTCGCCTCAGAAGTGTGAAATCAGAAGGAACTTCCAAACATTTTTCTCTCTCTCAGAATCATGGTCTCAGAAGTGTGAAATCAGAAGGAACTTCCAAACATTCTCTCTCTCTCAGAAGGAACTTTCAAACATTTTCTCTCTCTCTCAAGGGTGTCATAAACTGACTAAATTGCCTTCGTGAGGAGTCAAAGAAAAATTACGAAAAATCTGCTTGGAAGTTCTCAGCCAGTCGCTCATTTTCTTATTGCATATTTCTCTCTCCTCGTTATCTTTCCCTCGTTTACTCTCCCCCTTTTGCTCATTAGCGCTTATTATACCTTCTTCCTTATTGGTTCTCTCCGACTTCCTATCCGTGGGTCACTGAACTTACTCCACCTGGCTTCTTATCTCGCTTTTTTTGTTTCTTTGCTTGTTGATTGCATTCGACGTCCAAGTTAGTCTGAAAATCTTTGTTTGTTTGCTAGCACTAGATATACATTTCATTATTTCTGAACTATTGCTCCTTCGTTTCATTATTATTATTATTATTATTATTATTATTATTATTATTATTATCATAACAATAATAATAATAATAATAATAATAATAATAATAATAATAATAATAATAATAATAATAATAATAATAATAATAATAATAATAAAAAGAAGAACCAGTACGTAGGAACTGTCTCTTGATCATAGAAAGATGAAGCCAATAGAAATTGTTTCTTGATTCTAGAAAAATTAAGCCAATGCAAATTGCTTCTTGATCCTAAAAAATTAAGATAATAGAAACTGTTTCTTGATCCAAGAAAGATGAAGCCAATAGAAATTGTTTCTTGATGCTAAAAAGATGAAGCTAACAGAAAGTTTCTTGATCCTAGAAAGATGAAGCCAATTGAAATTATTTCTTGTTCCTATCCTAGAAAGATGAAGCTAATAGAAAGTTTCCTGATCCAAGAAAGATGAAGCTAATAGAAATTGTTTCTTGATCCCAGAAAAATTAATCTAATATAAATTGTTTCTTGATCCTAAAAAATGAAGCTAATAGAAAGTTTCTTGATCTTAGAAAGATGAAGCCAATAGAAATGGTCTCTTAATACTAAAACGATGAAGCTTATAGAAATTTTTTCTTGATCCTAGGAAAATGAAGCCAATACAAATTCGTTTCTTGATCCTACAAAAATGAAGCTAATAGAAACTTTCTTGATCCTAGAAAGATGAAGCCTACAGAAATTGTTTCTTGACCCTAGAAAGATGAAGCCTATAGAAAGTGCTTCTTGATCCTAGAAAGATGAAGCTTATATAAATTGGTTCGTGATCCTAGGAAAATGAAAACCAAGTTTGCACAAGGAAGAAGACAAAGGATTAGCCACCCACTCTGGCCCTGTGGCGAATGGTATTATGAGTAGGATGTCACATCCTGCAAGAAACACTGAAATGCAAGCACTTGCATGGCAACATTGCAGCCTGGGTGGGTGGGCGGGGGGTCCTGGGTCACCGAGAAGTGATGACCTCTCTCCAGATGCTGCACAATCCAGTTGAAACCAGAAGATTATAGTGCTGGTTTTCATCGAGGGAGGTTTCTCATTTGGCTGATACTATTTTTAGCAGTGGCAGTAGCATTAGCTGTTGCTGTTGTTGTTGTTGTAGTAGCAGTAGTAGTAGCTGTTGCTGTTGTTGTAGTAGCAGTAGTAGTAGCTGTTGCTGTTGTTGTAGCAGAAGTAGTATTTGTTGTTGTAGTAGTACTGTAGTATTGTAGTGGTAGTAGTAGTAGTATCTGCTGTTGTTCTAGTAGTATTTGTTATTGTAGTAGCATTAGTTGTCGCTGTCGTAGAAGTAGTAGTAGTAGTATTTGTTGCTGTAGTAGCAGTAGTAGTATTTGTTGTTGTTGTAGCAGTAGTAGTATTAGTTGTTGTTGTAGCAGTAGTAGTATTTGTAGTAGTAGCAGTATTTGTTGTTGTAGAAGCAGTAGTAGTATTAGTTGTTGTTGTTGTAGTAGTAGTATTTGTAGTAGTAGCAGTATTTGTTGTAGTAGCAGTAGCAGTATTAGTTGTTGTTGTAGTAGTAGTAGTAGTAGTAACAGTAGAAATAGCAGTAGCAGTATTAAAATATTCATAATAAATCTCGAGGAATAACATAAAATCCCTTTGGCCGTTCATTACTCTTACACATCTATTTACAGTACGTCGTCTGTCACCGATTACTCATAATTCAACACCGTCTTGCTTTATAACAAAATCTATTAATTAAGAAATAAACAAAACAAGTAAAAAATAAAAAAAAACAAACAAACAAACAAACGCACGTAAACTTCATGACTACGCTTCTATGAAAACTATGACCCGTGGGGGAGTGGGGTGGGGTAGTGGGTATACGGTCAATGACCTCTTAAAGAAAGTTTTTATCTTCGGGCAAGAGACTCGACTTGTACTATAAAGGTAAGTAGGTAGGCAGAAAGGTGGGGAAGGACGATGATGATGGGAAGGAAGGAAGGAGTAGGAGGAGGAGGAGGAGGAGGTGGAAGGAGGAGAAGAGGCAGCAGGCGAAAGTAGGGGCACTTTGTAGAAGAAACCGGCAACACACGATGCAGTCGCCATTAATCTTAACAGCAAAGGGGGGGGGGAGATAGACCCCCTTCCATCGAATAAATCCAGCAACAGCTTCAGAAAGACGGAGATAGAGAGAAACAGAGATAGAGGAACAGAAAAGATAGACAGGGCATAATACCCTTCAGCTTAATTACTCACGGACAGGTGAGGAGTTTTCCCACCAGGAGAATAAAAGAAAGTTGAAATCAAGTCAGGTATATGGTGTTTTTTTTTTTTTTGCTTTGTTTTGCAGAGTCATTCTGCCAGCTACTGATGAATTGAGAGAGAGAGAGAGAGAGAGAGAGAAAAAAGGTGGGAGAGAAAAGGGAGAAAGACAAAAGGTGTGTGTGAGAGAGAGAGAGAGAGAGAGAGAGAGAGAGAGAGAGAGAGAGAGAGAGAGAGAGAGAGAGAAGGTGGAGAGAAAAGGTGGGAGAGGAAAGGGAGAAAGACAAAAGGTGAGAGAGAGAGAGAGAGAGAGAGAGAGAGAGAGAGAGAGAGAGAGAGAGAAAAGGAGAAAGACAAAAGGTGAGAGAGAGAGAGAGAGAGGGAGAGAAGGAAGGTGGGAGAGAAAAGGGAGAAAGAAAAAAGGTGAGAGAGAGAGAGAGAGAGAGAGAGAGAGAGAGAGAGAGAGAGAGAGAGAGAGAGAGAAGGAAGGTGGGAGAGAAAAAAGGAAAAAGAAAGAGAAAAGGTGAAAGAGAAAGACAGACAGACACAGAGCGAGAGAGCGAGAGGTCCTGAGATTGGAAGACAGATGTGGGAAAGAGAAAGATTAGGAGGAGGAGGAGGAGGAGGAGGAGGAGGAGGAGGAGCAGGAAGCCACGAATCCACGAGGATGGAAGGTCACAGAAGATTCATCAGACGACTGACTTCCCGTCTCCTCACCCTTTCGGCTTCAGCGTCTCGGGAGACAACAGGCGAATGGGCAGCGATCATGTCAGCAAAGTTCCTCACAACTCGTACCTCTAGAACTTGGACTTCGTTTCTTTGGTGCGATTTGACTGGGCTGTATTTTTCCAAATTTGTGTATTCTATTCCGTGGAAGGTTGCTTGGCAACTTCACAATCTATTTCCGTGTTGCACAAAGTAATAATAATAATAATTATAATAATAATAATAACTTAATAATAATAATTGACTAGGTTCCTTTTTTCCAAAAATTTAGGTATTCTACTCCGTGGAAGGTTGCTAGGCAATTTCAAAATCTGTTTCCGTGTTGCACAAGAACGTGTGTTCTTTAACAACAACAACAACAACAACAACAATAACAATAATAATAATAATAATAATAATAATAATAATAATAATAATAATAATAATAATAATAATAACAATAATAATAATAATTGACTAGGTTCCTTTTTTTCCAAAATTTAGGTATTTTATTCCGTGGAAGGTTGCTATGGAAGTTCATAATCTAATTTCCTGTTGCACATAAATGTAACTTCTTTGATAATAATAACACAATAATAATAATAATAATAATAATAATAATAATAATAATAATAATAATAAGGTTCTATTGAATATTATTGCTGCTTCAGCTGCATTTATTTTGTAGAAGACTTTTCTATTTTCCTTATTGCGGACTTCTCTTCAGTGGAGGTGTGCTAACAGCTCGTTTCATATTTGTCATTTCCCCCATGAAATGACAAATATAGGCGAGCTGTTAGCACACACCTCCACTGAAGAGAAGTCCGCAATAAGGAAAATAGAAAAAGTCTTCTACAAAATAAATGCAGCTGAAGCAGCAATAATATTCAATAGAACCTGTTTAAAAGAGGGTCTGCTGCCAAATTTAATAATAATAATCATCATACTGTGATAATAAATGTAAAAATCAGAGAAAACTTGCATGTGAAATGGAACTTGGCAAAATGAAGATTATAACATATCTATTAAAGAAAGGACAGAGAGAGAGAGAGAGAGAGAGAGAGAGACGCAGTCACATGCCCCATCATCTAATATTACAAGTCACATGATCTACTACATTGTTGCACATGAATGTATTTTATTTAATAATATAATAATAATAATAATAATAATAATAATAATAATAATAATAATAATAATAATAATAATACTGTGATATTAAAAGGTGAAGTCGGAAAAAACTTGCAGGTGAAATGGAATTTGGCAAAAGAGGATTAAAACATGTCTATTAAAGAAAGGAGAGAGAGAGAGAGAGAGAGAGAGAGAGAGAGAGAGAGAGAGAGAGAGAGAGAGAGAGCAGTCACATGCCTTACCATCTAACATTGCAAATTCACGTACCTGGGATCAACGGACGCGCATGCGCCCTTCGCCAAACGCCATAAAGGAAAGCGAGTGGTGACGTTACTTACGAGCGTCACCCGGAGTGTGACATCGACCCCCTTCGGCCACTGACTGCTGCTCCCTGTCGCGATGCTTTTTATTTACAGTACGACTTTCTTTCTAAATTGCGTCCCGATGGGACGTATTATCTGGGAGCCGAGAGGCTTTATATGTGAAAGTTTGAAGGAGTATGATCCTAACACTGCTATTAACTCGACTGATTTTGTCGGTGGTCTACTGATTGCAGATTCTCTCCCGATCTACGATGGGTTTTACACACACACACACACACACACACACACACACACACACACACACACACACATATATATATATATATATATATATATATATTATACATTATGTATATATATACCTTATATATACTATATATATATATATATATATATATATATATATATATATATATATATATATATATATATATGAATCACGGTGATGTGATAGTCATATATATATATATATATATATATATATATATATATATATATATATATATATATATATATATATATATATATATATATATATATATATATATATATATATATATATATATATATATGTGATTCTACAATTAAGAAAAGAAATAAATATTCAGCAAAGAATTCCATTTGTCACTTATCTGACCCTTAAAATTATTGTTACTCATATCTCAGCTAGGCGATCTGTTTTCAGGTAGACATTACTATAAAATATAAATGTTTTTTTCAGATAGACATTACTATAAAATATAAATAATTTACTTTTTAACTTGTGTTTTTCGCGTTTCAATCACTGATACCTAACCTATTATTATTACTTTCTTTTTGGCTTATTTTTGAACACTCTGGCAACAAAAGAAATGATTGTTCGTTTAGTTTAGATTTATACGACATTACGTCAAAAATACTTGAGTGAGAGGCACCACTGTTACCTAGTGTTCACACACATACACACACACACAATCCCTTAACTAGGAACCTTGTCCTTAAATTTTCCTCAGCAACCGAGACCCTAAAAAACCTTCTGGTCATGTCCCTAAACATCTCAGAGCAAACCTGTTCTTAATAATAACATTTTGAACATGTATGTCCTTAAAATATCCTTTAAAACCGTGTTCTTAAGATGTCCTAGATCACCCATGCTCTTCCACGAGAGCTGTGCGTCTAAAATGTCCTTAGGACAGCCAGTTCTGATACAATAGCAAATCCTAGACGATCAAGCGCTAGCATCGAGTCAGGCGCAAGCGCGGAAGGGTACCCGAGGGTGTTTTTCTGTGACTGACGCAAACACAGTAGTACATTTACTCACTTAAAATTTGAGACAGAGTACATTTATTGTTTTAAATGTTAAAGATTCCAATGAGGGATTTCACTCCGTCTGTAAATATTTGAATATATTTACGGAATGAAACTCAATGGATCAGATAAACTTTATTTTCTAAAGATTATATGTGTATATACAAACGTATACATATGTACTGTATGTGTGTATATATATATATATATATATATATATATATATATACGATTATTAGGCCAGAAATAACCCACTGATATCTATGTCACTTCGCTTCCGATGTAGCTTTCACCAAAAGGAAATCAATATATTTGATAAGCACATCTAACCAGGCCAGGTTACGAACCTACACGTTGTTGAATTGAAATATAATAAGAATTATATTAATGACGCATTGAGAAACACAGTATATATATATATATATATATATATATATATATATATATATATATATATATAATATATATATATATATATCCTCCTTCAGCAAGGAAAGAGATAGGAAATTAATCCAGTTTCTGCAACCCTTCTTTCTGACAGTTATTAGAAGACGAGCAGACAGTGCAGAGGTTTGACATACAGTTCAGAAACCTTTCACAGAACACACTATGGTAAATAAATATATTTGATGGTGAATATGTTTAAAATATTTTCTGCAAAAAGTAAAATCTGTGGAAAATAAGACTATGAAAATAGTGCTTTCAAATTAAAAGTCACGATTTCTGGAGCTTAGATTAAGCAATCATATTGTAATTGCTTTCCCAAAAGATTCAACGTAATTTGAATTTAAGATCTTTAAAAGGAGATGATAATTTGTGTAATACTAAAGCTGATAAAGCAAATGTGACTGTCATTATTGATAAAGAGGTATATACAGTACAGGTCAAATGATTAATTTGTCAAGCGATGCAGTGCAGATGAACCATTGGAGACAACCGGTTAGACAGAGTTAATAGTGCATTTCATAGACAAACAAGTCAGTTTTGGTAAGATTTCAGGACATCAATAACAAGTTTAGTTAAAAAAAATGTACATGCACACAAACCCAAATATCATACGAGATCTAAAATGATCACACTTCACACTGTCATAGATACTTTGTTTGAATTCCTTGTCTTATTGTTACAGCAGTGAGTTGGCACAATATCTAAGGAAGGAAGGAATATAGAATTTAGGCCAAAGGCCAAGCACTGGGACCCATGAGGTCATTCAGAGCTATAAGGAAAACTGACAGTAAGAAGGTCTGAAAGGCGTAACAGGAGGAAAACCTCACAGTTCACCGTGAAAGTCAGACGGAAGAAAGAGAATATGAACGGAGGTACAGTAAAAGGAATGAACGGGGTTGTAGTTAGAGGCCGAAGTGACGCTGCAAAGAACCCTAAGTAATGCCTACAGTGCACCTCACTGACGGCACTACTCCCCTAAGGCGCACAATATGTAAGAGACATATAAAGAATTCTGTCGCTTGTATTCATAATCTGCAAAAATGTACGACAAAGGGCGTTCAAATTATGGTCACTTACGATGCGACTAGCTTGCGTACCTGTGTACCTGTTAATGACGGTACTGATCAGAAAAACAATGCGATCAATCATCACTTTAGAGCGCGCTGCATCCAGTTCAATGGTCAAAATCACAATGGAATTAGAATGAGTAAGTTCATCGACAGAAATTTGATAGAAACAGTGGAAAACAACTTTATTGAATTGAATATAGGATTTAGACCAAAGGCCAAGCACTGGGACCTATGAGGTCATTCAGCGATAAATGGGAAATTGACAGTAGGAAAGTTTGAAAGGCGTAACAGGAGGAACACCTCACGGTTGCACTATGAATCAACTGTTAGTAGAGGGTGGAAAGTAAGATGGAAGAAAGAGAATATGAAAGGAGGTACAGTAAAAGGAACGTAATGAGTTGCAGCTAGGGGCCGAAGGCACGCTGCAAAGAACCTTAAGTAATGCTTACAGTGCACCGCACGAGGTGCACTGACGGCACTACCCGCCTACGGGGAAAACATAACTTTAACAGTGGTATAAGGTTATCCGGGCAAGACTCGCTCTATCTCCACGTAATGGAAAATCAGTGCAAATTAACTAAATATATTGACAATGACTTATTTAGCCTTGCTAGATTATACTATGCAATAATGCATTTTATGTTATCCTGTAAGAGCTATAACATTCTGCCATAGTTATTTTTTTACTTCATGCAAAGTAACTTGCCAAATGTAGACATGATTCCAATGTATATTTTCTTCAAAATTTTAGTCAGTGAAGTTCCCGGGGGATGACTGATGGAAGGGAAAGCCGTTGGGACGACATAAAATCCAGAATTTCCTTTCAGCCTCTCTTTTCCCCCCTTGTTTTCATGGCAGAGTATATCATCATTATCTTCAACCTTTGTGATTGAGAGGAATACAATTTCATATACGTGTATATATATATGTATATATACGTGTATATATAATACATACATACATACATACATACACACACATACACACACACACACACACATATATATATATATATATATATATATATATATATATGTATATATATATATATATATATATATATATATATATATATATATATATATATATCTTCTTCTTCTTTTAACGTGCTTTTTTCCCATTTTTGTATGGGGTAAGCACGATACCTTCTTTTTGAAGGACTTTTGATTTGGCTTTGGGGTAGACCTGTGGTCTCTGATCGGCTGCCCTGCCTGACATCGCTTTAGACCTATATATACATATATATATATATATATATATATATATATATATATATATATATATATATATATATATATATATATATATATATATATATATATATATATATATATATATATATACTGTATATGTGCATGTGTCTGTACGTGTACTGTGTAAGAACAATTATAGCTACTCACGTCCTGACATTTAAGTTAACGACCTGTACTTAGTCCGTAAGAGCGTAAGCTATCAGCTGGAGGTTTGTTAATTTAATTGCCTGAAACCACAACACTCACGTCACTGAATACCTGGCAGGGGTGTTGTAAATGTTGCAAAAGTCACTCTTGCCGATTTTACCTCGTTTACAGACCACCAACGAACGGTCTAATAATTCAGTGTCCCATTCCGTTACAGAGAAATTTTGGCATCGTTCATTAAGGTAAACTGATATATATATATATATATATATATATATATATATATATATATATATATATATATATATATATATATATATATATAAATATATATATATATATATATATATATATATATATATATATATATATATATATATATATAAAAGCTTCACTGAATACCTGACAAGGGTGTTGTAAAAGTTGTAAACGTTACTCTTGCCGATTTTACCTCGTTTACAGA
Organism: Macrobrachium rosenbergii; assembly: GCF_040412425.1. Classification (NCBI taxonomy): domain Eukaryota; kingdom Metazoa; phylum Arthropoda; class Malacostraca; order Decapoda; family Palaemonidae; genus Macrobrachium; species Macrobrachium rosenbergii. The sequence continues at coordinate 56,372,759 of NC_089742.1, forward strand.
CCAACGAACGGTCTAATAATTCAGTGTCCCATTCCGTTACAGAGAAATTTTGGCATCGTTCATTAAGGTAAACTGATATATATATAAAAAAAAAGCTTCACTGAATACCTGACAAGGGTGTTGTAAAAGTTGTAAACGTTACTCTTGCCGATTTTACCTCGTTTACAGACCACCAACGAACGGTCTAATAATTCAGTGTCCCATTCCGTTACAGAGAAATTTTGGCATCGTTCATTAAGGTAAACTGATATATATACATATAAAAAAAAAAAGCTTCACTGAATACCTGACAAGGGTGTTGTAAAAGTTGTAAACGTTACTCTTGCCGATTTTACCTCGTTTACAGACCAACGAACGGTCTAATAATTCAGTGTTCTATTCCGCTACAGAGAATTCTTGGCATCGTTCATTAAGGTAAATTGATAAAAAAAAAAAACAGCTTCACTGAATACCTGACAGGGGTGTTGTAAATGAAGTACAAGTAACTCTTGCCGATTTTACTTCGTTTACAGACCAGTGAACTGTCTAATGCTTCAATGTCCCATTCCGTTACAGAAAAATTTTGGCATCGTTCATTAACATAAACTGATGTAAAATAAAAAAAAATAAAAACCTTCACTGAATACCTGACAAAGGTGTTGTAAATTTTGTAAAAGTTACTCTTGCCGATTTTACCTCGTTTACAGACCACCAACGAACGGTCTAATAATTCAGTGTCCCATTCCGTTACAGAGAATTCTTGGCATCGTTAATTAAGGCAAAAAAAAAAAAACTTCACTGAATGCCTGACAGGGGTGTTGTAAATTTTATAAAAGTTACTCTGGCCGATTTTACCTCGTTTACAGGCCAATGAATGGTCTAATAATTCAGCGTCCCATTCCGTTATAGACAAATCTTGGCATCGTTCATTAACGTAAATGGATAAAAAAAAAAAAAACAGCTTCAACGTCACTGAATACCACAGAATTCTTGGCATCGTTCATTAACGTAAAATGATAGACATAAAACTTCAATTAATCAAAGAACAAGGGCGCCTATCGCAACATTTGCCGAGAGTCAACATCTGTCGCCAACACCATCTGTCTCTGTGACCTTTTGACCTTACGACGAAATTCCATGGAAATTCCCTTCGTCAGATCCGTTTCATTTGGATGTAAATGAATGGCGACGAATTACAGTAACATCGTGCGAGTCCGTCTGACCTTGTTTCGGTGATGTCACGTGACTCGGCTGAGAGATTAATGAGGTGTCATATGAGGTCGCGCTGAAACGTGGCTGATTCCTTTTGTGAGTCAATAATTACCAGCTATATAAGCAGGAAAACTACTGAATTCTGTTTTCACAAATGACAGAAAGAATATTTGAGTTGGTAATCATCTTACTCTTTTATTTCTATGTGCTTCATGTTCTCACCTTCATTCTTTTGAAATGAAAGAAAACGACTGAATAGATATAATAGTAAATAGAAACCACAGAACAATGCCACGAACTTTGCGTCAATAACAGTACTTAATGTATGAACGCAAGTGTAACTGCGAAGAACAGGAACGCATTTTACGTGACAATAAGAACAAAATTATGCCGTTGTTACAGTTCATATGAAATTTGCAATTTAGTGCTTTTCACGACACATCCCTTGGCAAAAGTGGGACACAACATAATAGAGATACCATTTTTACAAAGCAGAAACTGAGACGGGTATAGCTACTCCATCCCAACTTAGTTACTGTAAAAAATAAACACATAAATAAATCAAAATAAATAAATAAATAAATAGGTAAAAATAAATAAATAAGTGAATAAATAAATAAATTGTATTCATTTTTGTTAAATGGAATATAAGGTGAACATATCGAATTTTGCAAGGCACATTAAAAAAGCTGGTTAAAAATATACAAAAGGAATTGAATATATATACAGAAATATACATTACATATAATATATATATATATATATATATATATATATATATATATGTGTGTGTGTGTATATGTGTATATATATATATATATATATATATATATATATATATATATATATATATATATATATATATATATATATTGTGCCTGTCGTGTGTAGAAAAATTATACTATAATTCGAACTACACCAAAGTTACAAATAAAGATAGAAACATTCAAAAAGTTTTCCCCAAAAGTCATCCTAAAATCGTTATATTCAAAAGGGATCAAAATGAATATATTTAAAATTTCTGGGCCTATATTAATCTAAAATATAAAAAAAAAACAATAAAAAACGTTAACAAAGTCTAACTGTGGCCATATTAACATCCCATCCCACCCCTACCCCCTGGTGGTCGAGGCTACCTGTGCACTGATGGCGTCTAGCATTCATGGACATGGGGCCAGAAACCTCACGCTAAAATCAATAATAAGTAAAAAATGCGTCCAAGTTTCTTCGGCGCAATCGAGTTTTCTGTACAGCCGCTACAGCGTATAATCAAGGCCACCGAAAATAGATCGATCTTTCGATGGTTTCGGTATAATGCTGTATGAGTCGCGGCCCATTAAACTTTAACTACGGCCCGGTGGTAGCCTATCCTATATCGTTGCCAGAAGCACGATTATGGCTAACTTTAACCTTAAATAAAAATAAAACTAACCGAGGCTAGAGGGCTGCAATTTGGTATGTTTGATGGATGCTTGGCGGATGGACGATCAGCATCCCAATTTGCAGCCCTCTAGCCTCACTAGTGTTTAAGATCTGAGGGCGAACAGGAAAAGCGCGGACAGAATAAAGTGCGGACGGACAGACAAATCCGGCACAATAGTTTTCCTTCACAGAAAACTAAAGCCTGATAAAATGGGCCAACCGTTGCTGCAACTTTCTACATACTTTATTTGTCTGGCATTTGCAACAATGGGCAGAAAAGTACCCAAGGAGTCAACAGATTAAACAAGTAAGTACGCTGTCTTTTCAGACTGCCACTAGAGAGAAACCTTTTGCTGGCATAAGGCCAACTCAATCAACAGCAGCAAATTTCGCCCTTCTCATGTCAGAGAGGATGTAAACCGCCTGCTCGCTTTCTCTATGGCATCCAATCGGGATTATATGTGTCGCCGGGCGGCAGGGTATGTGGGCACAGGTATCCATAATGAAAGAGAGAGAAACTCAAAGGCTATTAAGATTAAAACGGTGATAACTAGGCTGTTGCTGAGAGAGAGAGAGAGAGAGAGAGAGAGAGAGAGAGAGAGAGAGAGAGAGAAATTAGGGAGGCACCTGCATTGCATCGTACAGAAGTTTTACGAGGTATGAAATTATATTGACAGAGTGGATCTGTCCTAAGCAGTTAATCACATGTTGCTCGTGGGTTCAGTGATGACTTACTGTGCTGTTTTCTGACTGCAACCGTCGATGGATATTACTCTCATTATTCGAAATGCACTTAAGATCTTATAGAACAATTCAGCTTGGGCATTCACTCGATAAACGAACCTCCAGAAGCAGTATGCTTAAATAAGTCAAAAGAAATCCGACCCGAGAGAAAATTCTAACATAAAAATTTTACATAAAATCACAACCGATAAAAGTAGGTCTCTTTAGAGACACTTCTTCTTCTTCTTTTTCGGGTACTCCGATAAGACCCGCAGCCATTACCGGATGAACGACCTTCTGGCTACATCAATTAGCAATTCTTCATTTGCATAAATATTCGTCGAGTCACCGCGATTGATGGCAGCTGATGGCACACGAATACATTAAATCAGAAAGATGACAGAGCTCGGGAGAGCATCTGCAGTAGATCGGCGTCTCCGGATCGTCAGGATATCCGGGGAAACGGAGACGGGTCATATGGAAATTAGTTTTACCTGTAACGGGATATTATTGAGGCATGATTGAAAATTATTTTTACCTGTAACCGGAAATTACTGGTGCATTATTAGATCAGAATTCTCGTCCGGAAAATTGATTACCGGATATGTCGAAAAATAACGACCCAATTTGTGTTTGTAACTCTTGATTAGTTGTAACACCATCAAGGTTTGATTTATCAACTCTCGTGACCTCCTGTCGGGGGTGGGTGTGGGCTCACAACCTCTTCCTAAAATCAGTTCTCAGAAACTTACAAGAGAAACACCCCAGAGTAGCGGTAAGAAGATACTGTTAGAGGTGTTGGACAGCAAGCTGGAAGTAAAGTAATAGACTAAAGGGTGGGGTGCATCTAGGGGCTCGAGGGACGATGCAAACACCCTTTAATACTGACCACAGCGTACCACGTGAGGTGTACTGATGACACCACTGTGTTGCGCTAACTTCATAGCCAGAGAAGCAAGAAGAAAAATGGCAGTACCATTTGCCTACAATACCTATGCACTAGCGGATCCGGGGGGGGGGGGCGACCACTTGGGCACGTGCCCCCATGAAAAATAATGATAAAATAATACTGAAGATTTAGATAATAATAACATAAATAAGAAATATAAAAACGGGAAGAAATCCGCTAGTGTACCCATGTGACGCCAAACAGAAAGCCTAACGTAAGTCCGTAGTTCTCGAAACGATATTACCTATGAAAGGACCAATTTGTAAATATTCAGAAACCATATTTTCTTCCGCGTGATCAATTCGTCCGTTGCATCATAAGAAACAAGTAAAGACTGCGCAGAATTTCCTTCGGCGCAATCAAGTTTTCTGTACAGTGTATAATGCTGCATGAGCCGCGGACCATGAAACTTTCAGCCACGGCCCGTTATATGGCCCTGAGCTGCAATAAAGGATATTATTATTATTATTATTACTATAGCGTTGCCAGACGCACGATCATGGCTAACTTTAACCTTGAATAAAATAAAAACTAATGAGGCTAGAGGGCTGCAATTTGGTATGTTTGACGATTGGAGGGTGGATGATCAACATACCAATTTGCAACCCTCTAGCCTCGGTAGTTTTTAAGATCTGAGGGCGGACAGAAAAAGCGCGGACAAACAGACAAAGCCATCTCAATAGTTTTCTTTTAAAGAAACTAAAACTAACGATGATATCTAGCTCTTTTCAACAGACTATGGGAGAACAATGACCGTGAATCGTTTCTTCATCGGTAAAAGACATAACTTACTCAGAGGCCGCTAAATCTCCTTTTGAAAAGCTCAAGACCCATAAATCTCCACCATCATCTTGGGCGGTCTAGGAGTTGGCCGACGGCCGGGTCGAGTGTACCGAACGACCAAAATGGGCGGCATGTGGAAGTGAGCAGATTAAACATCGGACTAGAGCAGGTGGCTAAGAACGGGCTAGTATTGGCATTTTGGAAAGTGGGCGCTTTGGAGGTTAGAAACTTGGCGAGAAAGACGCCGTATCATCTGGGCTGTTCTAAGAAGACTAGAAGAAAGAGAGAGCTTGGTAGGAGATCTATGAGCGCGGAAAGGTAGATCCGTAGATCTAGAGGGGGGATCAATGCCTTTATTCGATTAGACAATGTGAACGCGATTGTTGACTAGTTTCGAATGCACTAAATTTGAAGTACTTGGGAAATTTTGCAACATAGCTTTATAATTTCTTTTAATATAACAAATTTCGAATTAGTAATGCCATTATATATGTGTAAATTGAAAAGTACCGTTTTTCTAAAAAAAAAAAAAAACTCTAGTACGATTTTTTTTGTAATATCAATATTACCCGTGTTCATGAGGTAAAAATAATATCTATAGCACGATATCAGCTTATAGAATGCAAAAAAAAAAAAATTCTGAAGACTTTTCTTTCTTTCTTCTTCAGACAACATGTAGTGTACTATTAAACTTTACGTCACTTCACTGGTACTCCGTCTCTGTCTGTCTGTCTCTCTTACTCTTGCAACAGTTACAATGAAATGAAAGTGCAAAGGCAAATGCTACATTGTATGTATATATATATATATATATATATATATATATATATATATATATATATATATATATATATATATATATATATATATATATATATATATATATACACACACAAAGATATATATACATGTATATATATATATGAATATATATATATATATGTATATATATATATATATATATAAACATATATATTTATAAATGTATATGAATACATATATATATATATATATATATATATATATATATATATATATATATATATATATATATATATATATATATATATATATATATATATAGAGAGAGAGAGAGAGAGAGAGAGAGAGAGAGAGAGAGAGAGAGAGAGAGACGAACAAAAAAAAAAAATACAAACAACCAGTTCATCCTCATTCGCAACGAAACAAACCAACCCATTGTCGTAGCACAGATCTCAGGAGGGGTCGAGCCAGACAATTGGTATCAATATGCATTCAGCCGGGCATAAACTCGCATTTTTTTTCTCTTCGCTGAATAAACTGACGACAAATTTAGCAAAGTGAAGAAAGAAAGACATCAGCTCATTCACACTCACACACCGTCACATTGTTGGAAGATATATAAAAGCTTTGTCGTTGATGGAGCGGTAATGCGTGCTGCTCAGAGATCGAGATGAACGATGACCGCAAACAATAGACTTTGAGAACAGGTTTCTTTTTATTGTGTGTGTGTATATATATATATATATATATATATATATATATATATATATATATATATATATATATATATATATATATATATATATATATATATATTTATATATATATGTGTGTAAATATACAAATAATATATACTATATATATACATATATATGTCAACAAATATATATATAATATATATATATATATATATATTTGTGTGTTTGTGTATGTGTGACTTCAAAAGAAAGAAGACGAGGAAGAAGGAAGAGGAATAGGAGGAGGAGGAGGAGGAGGAGGAGGAGGAGGAGGAGGAGGAGGAGGAGGAGGAGGAGGAGGAGGAGGAGGAGGAGGAGGAGGAGGAAGAAAATGGTCAAAGAAAGTGATTGAATCTCAGCTTTGGTTTTTGGAATAGAAAGTGAGACCATCTGCGAATGAAAGCAGTTCGTCAACACAATAAGCGGATCTTTCGCTGAAATAATAAAACTTTGAACTGCAAAGTTCAAAGAATGTAGACATGAAATCAGACTTCTACAGACGTCTTGAATAAATAAAAACGCACAGCGTGTTGTTCTTCGTTATCTGACGATTCGTATGAATGCCTGTTTTATATTTTCTGTCATTTGATAATGGTCCCATATTTCAAGTTTGTGTATTGAATTGAATCGAATATAGAATTTAAGCCAAAGGCCAAGCTCTGGGACCTATGAGGTCAATCAGTGCTGAAACGGAAATTGACAGTAAAAGGTTTAAAAGGTGTAACAGGAGGAAAACCTCGCAGCTGCGCAATGAATCAATTGTTAGGAGATGGAGGAGAGTAAGATGGAAGAAAGAGAATACGAAAGGAGGTACAGTAAAAGAAACGAAAGAGGTTGCAGCTAGGGGCCGAAGGCACGCTGCAAAGAACCTTAAGTAATGCCTACAGTGTACCGCATGAGGTGTACTGACGGCACTATCACCCTACGGGGCTCAAGTTTGTGTAGAACATAAGCGTCACAATCGGCGTTAAGCGCTTGAAATATGGAATCATTACCAAAAGATATAAAATGTACAGCAACTGTTCAGACTATTGGCGCATCCTCAGTGTACACTTATGCAAACAAGTAAATATGAACATCATGGTATGAAGAAAAACACGTTTTACGGGTTTACTTGTTCTAGACGTCTTTGGAAATGTGAATTATCGTTCTTTTACAAAGAGTTATGTATCAGGATTTTTGTTAACACTACAACGCTCGTAAAATTTTTAATATTTCTGGGCGTAAGCTTATCGGTAAGTTACATTTTTTTTTATAAAAGATATTCAAGAAAAGGGAGAGAGAGAGAGAGAGAGAGAGAGAGAGAGAGAGAGAGAGAGAGAGAGAGAGAGAGAGAGAGAGAGAGAGAGTATTTTTCAATAAAAGGAAACGACAGACCTCAGCTTCTTTAAAAGAAAAATTGCCCAAATCAGGGAAAACAGAAGCAGGAACTGAGAGGGAGAGAGAGAGAGAGAGAGAGAATTTTCTCTATCAAAAGAGGAAGCGACAGACCTTCTTAGCTTCTTCAAAGAAAATAATTGTCCAAATCAGGGAAAACAGAAGCAGGAACCAAAGAGAGAGAGAGAGAGAGAGAGAGAGAGAAGAGAGAGAGAGAGAGAGAGAGAGAGAGAGTGTTTTTTCAATCAAAAAGGAAGCGACAGACCGTCTTTGCTTCTTAAAAGAAAAAAAAATTGTCCAAATCAGGGAAAACAGAAGTAGAGAGAGAGAGAGAGAGAGAGAGAGAGAGAGAGAGAGAGAGAGAGAGAGAGAGAGTCCGAATGCTTTCTTCCCCGGAATCCATCAGCAACAAAGAAAGCGCCTGAAAAGCAACTTTTCCTTTCTTTCGGTTTTTGCTTCCGTGCTACAATGACGTCGGGTAGAACTTGTTCTTATGAATGAATCATTCTTCTTCATTTGGCTTCTAAGCCTCCGGGTCTAACTTATAAGTACCTCTGTGCTAAAGCCGCATTACGATGCACGCCTCAGCTAATCTTTTTCCGAATGACGAAAGACGCATACCTAACGACGCCTGCGTCTTTCTCATTTTATTTCTATCCGTTTTTCTTCCACTGACCTATAGAACAGAACAGAATGTAGAATTTAGGCTAAAGGCCAAGCGCTGGGACCTATGAGGTCATTCAGCGTCTGAAACGGAACTGACAGTAAAAAGGCTTGAAAGGTGTCAACAGGAGGAAAACCTCGCAGCTGCACCATGAATCAATTGTCAGGAGAAGGTGAAAAGTAAAATGGAAGAAAGGGAATATGAACGGAGGTACACGAAAAGGAATCAACGGGGTTGCAGCTAGGGGCCGAAGGGACGCTGCCAAGAACCTTAAATAATGCCTACCATCAACCTATAAATACTCAAGTATGGGAAACAACGGGAAATTATCTTACCGCATAAGTTGCCATAAACCTTTAAAAACATCTCGAGCAAGAAACAAAGAGTGCATTAATCCACATCAAGTAGTCCTGGGATTCAATCAGAACTGAGGGATTTACGCTAAGACCGAAACAGTATGGCGATTTCTTTGGCTCTCGTCAAATCAGGGATTTAATTCACAGAAAGAAAAAATAAACAAAAAAATAAATCTGAATGCATGAGTCGCCTCCCGAGCGATGTCATTTATTACAGTGGATAAATGTCTCCTACACATATTGATTATATGACAGAGAAACGTAGGCATCACCAGCTTAGGCTAGGTCAAGAGCAAAGTCTTTAGTCCAAATTCGACTAACTAGTTATATAATTAGTCAAATTTAACTAGGGTTCTGAAATAACCTTATCTGAAGTAACTAGGCTATGAAATGAATAGCGAAACCAAGATTCACTTATTGGCTCATCTCCAGGTGGAATATTTGGGCGTTTCGAGAACTCCTATGCACGAGTTCGACCCTCAGAATAATTGTTTGAAATTATCAAAATTGAGGGGAATTCTTAAATAGTCAGGTGGGAGACGGACTGTAGAAGCCAGGATCTCTCCTCAAATGACTTTTGTCATAAGTCTTTCTTTGTCTTTCACAAATAAGAAAAGATATGGATTCAAAATGCGAAACTTCGGTTACTAAGTTAAGTATACCTTAGTTTAACCAGACCACTGAGCTGATTAACAGCTCTCCTAGGGCTGACCCGAAGGATTAGATTTATTTTACGTGGCAAAGAACCATTTGGTTACCTAGCAACGGGACCTACGGTTTACTGTGGAATCCGAACCACATTATACCGAGAAATGAATTTCTATCACCTGAAATAAATTCCTCTAATTCTTCATTGGCCGGCTGGAGGAGACTCGAACTCGGGCCTAGCAGAGTGCTAGCTGAGAACTCTACCGACTCTTCCAACGAGGAACTAGACTTGTTCAGAGTATTCAGACGTGATGAGAATTCCAGAGACCGTGTTTGACTCCCATTGCGCCTTAAGGGAATGTTTTAGGCAGGAACAAACTTCCAGAACTCGAGTTAAATGCCCAGGCTTTCTGTTAGAATCATTAAATTAAATTTGACTTTCGCACTTCACGTCACCAAGTAGGTTCAGTAAAGACATTAGGGGTCGCTCAGTACTTAATTAGGCTTATCTGACATTCTGCTGCTGCGGTACTAGTTTATCTACAGAACGAGGCACTTTCGGCCATATTATACAAGCTCGGTTTTAATTTTTTTTTTTTTTTTTTTTTTGGATCAGATTAATATTGAAATAAATTGAGTCTCGTGAAGCATTTCCCCGTCTTATTTCAGAAAAGTGTATCTCTAAGAAATCACGGGATATCTACAACAGATATATAATATAAATTCAGCCTCTTGTCTTCCGCGAGCTTTCTTTTTTTTTTTTAATATATCAGCTCCAGGTTGTTTAAGTGGGCGTTCAAGGCTAATGATATTCTGAATATGTAAAAACCCATTCCTCAAAACTTGTTTCTGTTCTCCTTTCAGCACGAAAAAAAAAAAGGACGCTTAAATTGTCCAGATTCCAGGGAGCAAAAAAAAAAAAAAAAAAAAAAAAAACGAGGAAAACTCTGACCCCCTGCGTAACTGGTTCTCTCGGTTGCAGGTTCAAGGCCATCTTTTTTCTTCTTCTTCTTCTTCATCTCTAAGAAGCCACGGGATATTTACAACAAATAATATAAATTCAGCTTCTTGTCTTCCGAAAGATTTTTTTCATATCAATTCCAGGTTGTGTTTACGTGGGCGTTCAAGGCTAATGATATTCTGAATATGTAAAAACCCATTCCTCAAAACTTGTTTCTGCTCTCCTTTCAGGACGAGAAAACAAACGAAAAAATAAAATGACGCTGAAATTCGCCTGGTTCCAGGCAGCAAAAAAATAGGAAAATTCTGACACCTGCGTAACTGGTTCTCTCGGTTGCAGGTTCAAGGCCGTCTTTTTTTTTTCGTTCTTTCTTCTGCTTCTTCTTCTTCTTCTACTCTAATACTGGCGACGGTGAAAGATGTTTGCTAAATGACTTCGCATTTCTTTTTTTGTTCCTAAAACACCAAAAAATAGTTGCGCGCCTCAGATAAAGATTACTTACCAAATTAATATACATTTCTATTTGGATAGAAAGATAATCTAAGCGAAAATACAACGCTAAATATAGAAATAACAAATTTGAAAGGGAAGTGATAAACTGACAATTCGCAGAAGAATTTAAATTTAATCAGAGAACGCCGAAAGCTTACATCTGTCCTTGAAATCAAGAAGAAGAAAAATCTTTGAGGAAGCCTGAAGCATCGTTTTTATTCAACCAAGTCTTTGTTGTTCAGCAAACCAGAAAAACTTGCATTTAGAGCAATGATGCCAACGTAAGGTCAGAGAGCGAAGCCAACCACTGCCTTCAGACAAGTAGCAAACAGAGAGTTAGCAAACAGAGAATAACTAGAATCCTATTTCCATTCTTTGATCAGCAACTTAGCACGGAAACCTATGCTATTCTTTCCTGAATGTACCAGAATCACTGAATTTATAATTACATCACCACATTCATTTGGCCGTATCCCATCGCCATCAGAACATAACCACATTCCAAGGCTTATAATCCTTATCTTCAATTCACATAAGTCATTAGGATCGTCGCCATCCTTCTCATCATCATGAACATCATCAAATCATTGTATCATAATGCTGACACTAGTTTCTATTTTGCAAGCAACTGTCCCTAAACCCGTTACACTCATGAATGCCCTTCAAATTGAAAGCCTGTTCTCACAAGGGCAGCTTCCATTTTAAGATGCTTCAAGATTAATGATGCAGGACTAGTTTCATGAATGGATATATATACTCATGTCGGTAGGAAGGTAATTTTCAAAAGTTTATAAGATTATTATTATTATTATTATTATTATTATTATTATTATTATTATTATTATTATTATTCGTAAGATGATACTTATTCATATGGAACAAGCCCACAGGGGCCCATGACTTGCAATTCAAGCTTCCATAAAATTTGGTGTTCATTAGGAAGAAGTATGTGATGGATATTAGGCAAAATAAATATTTTAGCCGAGTCTAATGCTGTTTTAAATAATAATAATAATAATAATAATAATAATAATAATAATAATAATAATAATAATAATAATAATAATAATAATAATGAACCAAACAAAAACTTCTTTCAGTTTTCGTCTGAAGATGGAAAGAGACACCCACAAGATTCCCGTGTATAACTTGTTTACCAGCTTGACCACCTTCACATCTCTTGAAAAAGGGTCACAGTTAGGACCTGAAAGTAATCGAGATTCAAGTAATATTTAAATATTTACAAGTAAACAAGTTATACACAGGAATCTTGTGGGTTTCTCTTTCAATAGCAATAATAATAATTAATAACCTACCCGTACATTTAGGTTATTGATCTTCGTAAACAGGAAAATTAAGACTTCCTTTGAAAGTTTCAAATAGTGATATAAATATATTATAAGAGAATGACTTCCCGCAATATAAGGTGATGAAGAATGAATGCAAGGTATGATTTGAAGCAAATTTGATATTGAAAGAAAGATCTTGTAGGATATGAATTCAAGATATAATATGAGGCAAATTTAGGGTCTTAAAATAAGTATATTCATGAAGAATGAATTCAATATATAATCCGAAGCAAATTCTACTGTAGAAATTTTACTCCCAACTAAAATTAATTGAACACAGTTCTAACCAAATAAATCGATTAAATTCATTAAGATAATTATGAACATAAAGATATACTGATTGGAGAAAAAGAATCCGGGATGTGATTTATGGAAAATTATACAATTGTAATAAGTATCTAGGCAAAGGATACTCAACCGAACTTCCCGTTATTTTCAGGGGCAAGCTCATCGTTAAATTTTCATACGAGATGAAGATACATATAGCACCTTTACTGATATATATATGTCACCTGCTCGTTTGCCAGCCTTTGACAGCATCTGGTTTCTAATCCTTGCTTCCCCTACGAGCTTCTGGTCACCCTTACCAGCTCCTGGTCTCCCTTGTCAGCTTCTGATCTCCCTTGCCAGTTTCTGGTCTCCCTTAACAGCTGCTGGTCTCTCTTATCAGCTTCTGGTCTCCCTTGTCATCTTCTGGTCTCCCTCTTCAGTTTCTGGTCTCCCTCTTCAGCTTCTGGACCCTTTTACTATCTTCTGGTCTCCCTTATCAGCTTCTGGTCGCCCTTAACAGCTGCTGGTCTCTCTTATCAGCTTCTGGTCTCCCTTGTCATCTTCTGGTCTCCCTCTTCAGTTTCTGGTCTCCCTCTTCAGCTTCTGTACCCTTTTACTATCTTCTGGTCTCCCTTATCAGCTTCTGGTCGCCCTTAACAGCTGCTGGTCTCTCTTATCAGCTTCTGGTCTCCCTTGTCATCTTCTGGTCTCCCTCTTCAGTTTCTGGTCTCTCTCTTCAGCTTCTGGACCCTTTTACTATCTTCTGGTCTCCCTTGCCAGTTTCTGGTCTCCCTTGTCAGCTTTTGGTCTCCCTTACCAGCTTCTGGTCTCCCTCTTCAGTTTCTGGTCTCCCTCTTCAGCTTCTGGACTCTTTTACCATCTTCTGGTCTCCCTTATCAATTTCTGGTCTCTCTTGCCAGCTTCTGGTCTCCCTTGTCAGCTTCTGGCCTCCCTTACCAGCTTCTGGTCTCCCTCTTCAGCTTCTGGACTCTTTTCACCATCTTCTGGTCTCCCTTATCAATTTCTGGTCTCTCTTACCAGTTTCTGGTCTCCCTTGTCAGTTTCTAGTCTCCCTTGTCAGCTTCTGGCCTCCCTTACCAGCTTCTGACCTCCCTCTTCAGTTTCTGGTCTCCCTCTTCAGCTTCTGGACTCTTTTACCATCTTCTGGTCTCCCTTATCAATTTCTGGTCTCTCTTACCATTTTCTGGTCTCCCTTGCCAGTTTCTAGTCTCCCTTGTCAGCTTCTGGCCTCCCTTACCAGCTTCTGACCTCCCTCTTCAGTTTCTGGTCTCCCTCTTCAGCTTCTGGACTCTTTTACCATCTTCTGG
>NC_089742.1:56391770-56396770 GCF_040412425.1 Macrobrachium rosenbergii
AATACTTTGATATCGAATAAATAAGCATTTTCGTAGGTTAAATATCTGGCCCTTGACATGACAAAAGCATGAAGTTTCACTCCTTGTGAACATCTGCAACAATTAACGAAAAACCCCATACGAAAAAGTTAATAAAACCCCAAACTCCTTTGTATAACGACCTTTAGAAATCCCCACCATGGAATATCACTATGTCAATAAACAGCCAAAGTTGTTATATAACTGAAAAGACATTTGGTTCTGTCTAATGTTGTAGCATGGTATATGGCATATAGAGCTTAGGCAAAAGACCAAGTACTGGAACCTATATGGTCAATTAGCGCTGAAACTAAAATTGACGGCAAAAAGTTTTGAAAGGTGTAACAGGAAGAAAATCTCGCAGTTGCACTATGAAATAACTGCTAGAAGAGGGTGGATAACAAGATGGAAGAAAGATAATAAGAATGGAAGTACAGTAAAAGGAATGAAAGTGGTTGCAGCTAGGGGCCAAAGGGACGCTGCAAAGAACCTTTAGTAATGCCTATAGTGCACCCCGTGAGGTGCACTGAAGGCACTAACCCCCAACGGGGTCTAGTGTTGTGACTGCATTGCGTAATATGTTGTGTTGTACTTTGCTGGCATAGTCTGATACCATTCTGAACTTTGCCAATGTTGTTACCAGTGTCTTTGTGTTAATGAAATATCTCAAGAATGGACGAACTACTTTTGACAAATCTTTTAGGAAACTATTTTCTTACTACTCCAATTGATTTACTTTCGATGGAGATTTGGCGACCTTTTATTTCAACGCCGAAGAGTTGATTTATCAGTCACAGAAGGGAAGTATTCAAGGATGGACATCAGAATGCCTCATTGTTATTTCCGCCAAGGAAGTTATTGCTTTGGATAGCTTTGGTTCTTTGTTTGTTTCACTGACTTTGTTATCTTTGACTTTTTTTATCATTTCCACCGGTCTTTGGCCTGCTAGGCAGAGTAGGCTATACGAGTAACGAAGTAATTGCTTCCCATCACTTATATTATGGAAATAGTTTATTGCCTTACTCTCTCTCTCTCTCTCTCTCTCTCTCTCTCTCTCACACACGCACGCACATTCTTCCTACATCAGCTGGTCAACACAGAATTATCAGTTGATAAAATGTAAAAAATTAAGTATATCTTAGTTTAACCAGACCACTGAGCTGGTTAACAGCTCTCCTGGCCCGAAGGATTGGATTTATTTTACGTGGCTAAGAACCAACTGGTTACCTAGCAACGGGACCTACAGCTTATTGTGGAATCCGAACCACATAAAATGTAGTCAAGGGGTGTATGAATGGAGAATTATGTGAAGGTTAATTTTTTATATGGTACGGAGAGACAAATACCTCTCAGTAGAAAAGGTCGGTGTACATTCATTGCGAGTCCTCAGAGAGAGAGAGAGAGAGAGAGAGAGAGAGAGAGAGAGAGAGAGAGAGAGAGAGAGAGAGTTATATATTTTTTATCTCTGTAACCGAAGTTGGGTATTACAATATGAAAGAACACAGAGAGAGAGAGAGAGAGAGAGAGAGAGAGAGAGAGAGAGAGAGAGAGAGAGAGTTATATATTTTTGATATCTGTAACTGAAGTTGGGCATTAAAATATGTAAGAACAGAGAGAGAGAGAGAGAGAGAGAGAGAGAGAGAGAGAGAGAGAGAGAGAGAGAGAGAGAGAGTTCCTTTGCTTTCTGGCCAGTATAGCAGATGTGAAGAATCTAAGGATGAACAGTTAAAGAGAAAGCAACACGTTTTATAGTATCCATGGTCAATGAGAGAGAGAGAGAGAGAGAGAGAGAGAGAGAGAGAGAGAGAGAGAGAGAGAGAGAGATTTCTCTTGGCCAGTGTCTAATCAATATTCCGTCGCAACTTTTACGGAATGACGAGAGAGCGGGGCAGTCGAGGGCTGAGTAGTTTGATGATTTGCAGAAAAATCGCAACGCGCAAACTGGTACCTTTTAGCCCCAAAATACCGGACAGATTGCTTAGAGGTCGTCTCTCCTAAGTATATCTTAGTTTTACCAGACCACTGAGCTGATTAACAGCTCTCCTAGGGCTGGCCCGAAGGATTAGACTTATTTGACTTGGTTAAGAACCAATTGGTTACCTAGCAACGGGACCTACAGCTTATTGTGGAATCCGAACCACATTATACCGAGAAATGAATTTCTATCACAAGAAATAAATTCCTCTAATTCTTCATTAGCCGGCCGGAGACTCGAACTCGGGCCTAGCGGTCGTACCTCCTGGTCGAACGATTTTCAACTCACGAAAAAAGATGCCGGCCGCCATCTCACGATTACTTTTTCTGCTGCTTTTGATTACCTCTTAAACCAGCTCTTCATATTCTACATAAAAAAAAAAAGTTCTTCATTGGACGGGTCGGTATCGTTCTCAGCTAGAACTCTGCTGGGCCCGTGTTCGATTCTCCGGCCGGCCGGAATTTATTTCTTGTGATAGAAATTCATTTCTCGCTATAATGTGGTTCGGATTACACAATAAGCTGTAGGTCCCGTTGCTAGGTAACCAACTGGTCCTTAGCCACGTAAAATAAGTCTAATCCTTCGGGCCAGCCCTAGGAGAGCTGTTAATCAGCTCAGTGGTCTGGTTAAACTAAGGTATACTTAACTTTTTCTACATAAAAAGGGATTGGAAAAGTATTTCATTTGTATACATAGTGTATAAGAATATAAGCCATAAGCTAGAACTCCATCGAGCAAAGGAAAGAACTGTGTTGGTAGATTCCGACAGACCAGATGACTGAGGGGGTGATACAGAGCGTCAGAGATATTCTAAAAGATCAAAAAATGATTGAATGACCTCTAAAACATCACAGAAACACGCTCTCCCCATCCTGATCCCAAAACAATGGGCCAGAGTGGTCCAAATTCTGACATAAGGTAATGGAGCACATTAGTAGTTGATTATAGTATTAGCAGTTGGAATAAAAAAAAAATTATTTTCATTAAACTGGGAAAGCACAAAAATACCGTCAAGACGTGTGCCAGTCATCGGTAAAACTTACGTATAAACACTTTATTAGGTGTAAAAGTAAAATGAAAGTAAAAATATGCTTAAGAGAATTTCCCTACTGTGCACTCGTGGCTTTATATTAAAAGATATGCTTAGCAGATATTCTTTAACATAATACAGCTGGAACAAGAACCACCAGTGATATTCAGACCATGTCATGTAATTTAGATAAAAAAAAAAGAGTAAATAATCTAAGATACTAAGTAGAGTCAAAAAGAGCCTGCATAGAAGAGGAAAACCTGAGATGGTAATATTAAACATTTCGACAATAATTACTTATTAAAAAGTAGAGATGTAAACTGCTGTACGCCAAAAAAGGCGATGTTACTCATTCTTATTACAGCTGATCAGCAGAGGATCACGGTGGTTTGATCCTGTTCCGGAAAGCTTTTGAGAGGAATAGAAAGTCTATTCAATTTTCAATAGAAGTGACCGCATAGATGATGGAGCCTACAGCTACAAGTTCAGTGGAAAGCTGACCCTTGCATTTCTACCAGTATAATAATTTTATACTCTCTCTCTCTCTCTCTCTCTCTCTCTCTCTCTCTCTCTCTCTCTCTCTCTCTCCTTTAAACGAGATAAAATCGTATTATTTTAAACTGACCAAAATCGAGGTTTAAAGAGATATTGTGAATAAACCCTCAGTATAACATTACTGCAAATAATAATAATAATAATAATAATAATAATAATAATAATAATCAGAAGATTGTGAATAAACCCTTAGTTTAAAATTACTACAAAATAATAATAATAATAATTAGTAAAAATAATAATAGTAATAATAACAATTATAATAAGACTGTGAATAAACCCTTAGTTTAATATTACTGCAAGTAATAATAATAATAATAATAATAATAATAATAATAATAATAATAATAATAATAATCAGAAGATGATGATGATGAAAATTATTATTATTATTATTATTATTATTATTATCATTATTATTATTATTATTATTATTATTATTATTATTATTATTATTATTAATTATAATGAAAAAAAAAAAAAAGAAGTAAAGCCCGATTTACCAGAAGCTTCAGACCAGAAGAAGCAAAACGGCCTTGAGACTTACGTCACGTTACGGATGGCGTCCATCTTTTTTTTTTAAGTCTTGGCTTTTGTGATGAAAAAAAAAAAAACTTCAAGAATGTGCATTGTCATCTCTTTCTCTTTCTCTCTGGGTCTCAATCTTTTCTCTCCCTCTCTCTCTTTCACCTGGGTCATCTTTAACGAGAAAATGCACAATATTACCATATATTTTTCAGAGAAATTTTATGTTTTAATTTTTCGTTATTTTTTTTTTTCATCCTACTTGACTGATCTGTCTTCTCGTAAAGTTGAAATATTATATTTTTTATTTATTTTTTTACTTTTTTACAATATTTCATCAACACTATCTACATCCTAAGTGACTGATCTGTCTTCTCGTAAAGTTGAAAAATTATATTTTTAAATTTTTGTTTTTTACTTTTTTACAATATTTCATTAACACTATCTACATCCTAAGTGACTGATCTGTCTTCTCGTAAACTCGAAAAATATTATTTTTTTATTTTTTTTACTTTTTTACAATATTTCATTAACACTATTTACGAGCTGACATATGTTCAGGATTGACTGACTGATTTATAGATTTTAGGCATACATGCCAAGCACTGGGGCAACTAAGGCCATTCAGCGCTGAAACGGAAATTAACAGGAAAAGGTTTGAAAGATATAACAGCAGGAAAACCTCGCAGTTGCACTATGAATCAACTGTTAGGAGAGGGTGGACAGTAAGGTGGAAGAATGAGAATATGAACGGAGGTACAGTAAATGGAATGAAAGCAGTTGCTGATACATGTTCAGCCTGTAGGCATTTGTTAATGAATGCAATGTCGAGTTTGCGAATGGGCAAGAAAAATTTCAAAACAACAATAAAAACCTTATTATTATTATTATTATTAT
>NC_089742.1:56401770-56419270 GCF_040412425.1 Macrobrachium rosenbergii
GTCATAAGCCACTTGTGAAGAAGGGAACGTAACGATTACCGTACACAGTATGGATCGTTTTAAAAGAAATTTGTTGCAATTTCAGGAAAGGTTTTCTCATTATGTCATGAATTACATTACGGTTTACGGTGCGTACGATCGAAGCTTATATACTGTGTATTTAATACCGCTGTAAAGTACTGAACATTACAGAGAGAGAGAGAGAGAGAGAGAGAGAGAGAGAGAGAGAGAGAGAGAGAGAGACTGCACTTATAGAATATATCAACAAAAACTACATTCCTTCTGTTTTTTCTTTTGAGGGGAGGGGAAGGGGGTACCTGGTGTTGGATAAATTATGTACAATTTGACCACCGCATAGCTACTAGCCATAAAAACAATGAGACTCCGACAATTCTTCAGGGAACTATGCCACAGGCTTCATCCAAATCAGATATGGAAGAGCGTTTAGGGACATTCTTGGCAGTTCGCATTCCTCCTGTAAGAGTCAACTAACGTAATCGCGAGCTCGGCGGACATTCCGCTGCATCTTTTTCGTAGTAGAAATTCCAGGAGGTGAGCCGACACCCAGGAGCAATGTAGAGGAGCTAGATCCTCTATGCGTAAAACGTGATAATCACAGAGCCGTTACAAAGGCAAATCCCGTCTATTACTACGACTACTAGACTCTCAATTCAATAGTTTTTCCGGTAAACAAAAGTTCTTGCGTATTGAATCGTTGATCGCAGAATATTGCTTGGAATTCATAAGTAAATTTTGGACTGAGAAAATGAGGAATGAAATGTGATGGAAGTAAGAAAAGAGGAGAATGAAACTGTTGAATAGGATCATTTTCCTTGCCTTTCTTCTACCGTATTAGCAGGATCTCAGTATACTTTTATCGCAAAGAATTTAACCACACCACTGACATGAAAATCTCATTTTACTGGCCAGTATATCATAGAAAACGACCTGATAATGAGCTTCTGTAAGTAGACCGGATCGAAGGAAATGTGCCTTTTCCATTTTAAGTTGTTTACGTATTTATCTCTACGAAAATTACCGCTGACTGAAAGACATTATCATAAAGAACCGGTATATGTTTTTATTTAATGATGAAAACCGGCTTCAACATAACCACACCTCTTTAAACTAGCCTATGTACTTAACAATCTTGAACACTATGGGAATCATTCTATTAATTAGAAAAGGCTGCGACAAGAAAAGTAACATATAATAGATTAATAATGATCAATTATTAATAATGATCAATTATTGATGCTAATTCGGTTTTGGTGACTAAAAAAAACAAAGGACCCATGGGATTAATGCTGGAGCCATTTTTTATAATCTCCGAAAACCAGCCAAAACTCGTTTTTAGTTTTCTGTAAAAGAAAACTGCTGTGCCGGCTTGGCTGTCCGTCCGTCCTCAGATCTTAGAAACTACTGAGGCTAGAGGGCTGCAAATTGGTATGTTGATCATCCACCCTCCAATCATCAAACATACTAAATTGCAGCCCTCTAGCCTCAGTAGTTTTTTTATTTTATTTAAGATTAAAGTCAGCCATAATCGAGCATTTGGCAACGATATAGGCCAGGCCACCACCGGGCCGTGGTTAAAGACTCATGGGGACGCAGCTCATACAGCATTATCGAGACCACCGAAAGATGGTCTATTTTCGGTGGCCTTGATTATAGGCTGTACAGAAAACTCGCCTGCGTCGAGAAACTCCGGCGCAATTTTTACTTGCTTATATTTTTATATAATTCTGCTGAACTGCTGACAGACACAAAACACCAAACTACAGTCTAAGCGAAATCCTGGTGATGGTAAATAACAGATATCATACGAGAGACACCAATTGCACTTCTTTTCTTAATGGCTATCAATGTATATATCCTATATACATTTTCAATTGGCGTACAATTTTACGTTAAGTTTAAGTTCATAAAAAGAAGACTACTTTTATTTTCACATTCCAGATCCTTCTAAAACAAAGCAAGTAAATAATGCGCCGAAGTTTCTTCGGCGCAATAGAGTTTTCTGTACAGCCGCTACAGCGTATAATCAAGACCACCGAAAATAGATCTATCTTTCGGTGGTCTCGGTATAATGCTGTATGAGCCACGGTCCATGAAACTTTAACCACTGCCCAGTGGTGGCCTATCCTATATCGATGCCAGAAGCACGATTATGGCTAACTTTAATTTTAAATAAAATAAAAGCTACTGAGAACAGAGGGCTGCAATTTGGTATGTTTGATGATTGGAGGGTGGATGATCAACATACTAATTTGCAGTCCTCTAGCCTCAGTAGTTTTTAAGGTCTGAGGATGGACAGAAAAAGTGCGGATGGACAGACAAAGCCGGCACAATAGTTTTCTTTTACAGAAAACTAAAAATGGAAAGCACAGGTCCAGATCTAGGGAATGAGATCGAAATCTGAAAACTCTCTTTTGCTTAATTGCATTTAAACTCAAATCAAGTCAATTTCGCACGCTTAAAAAAAAGGTTGATCTCTCTCTACCTCCATCCTCCCCACCCATCACCATCATCATCTGGAAGGGGGAAACGGAACAGCAGGGGCATATGGAAAGGATCCTCCTACCATAACCCCCTTCCCAACCTCATTAAGTGCGTAACAGACTGTCAAGTTCACGCTGTGTAACATAAGCGAACCAAGAAGAAGATAACCTCTTTGCTGTTAATCCAGAGTGCCTCTCTCTCTCTCTCTCGAGCGCGCGCGCTCCCTCCCTCCCTTTTACTCTCTCTCTCTGTCCCCAGCTCTCTCTCTTTCCCCCATCTCTCTCTTTTCCCCAGCTCTCTCTCTTTCCCCCATCTCTCTCTCTCTATTTCCCCACCTCTTTCTCTCTCTCTCCCTCTTTCTCTTTCCCCCATCTCCCTCTCTCTCTCTCTCTGTTTCCCCATCTCTCGCTCTTTCCCCATCTGCCTCTATTTCCCCAACTCTTTCTCTCTATCTCTATCTCTCTCTCTTTCTCTCTCCCCCACCTCTCTCTCTTTCCTCCATCTCTCTCTCTCTCTCCCCATCTGTCTCTATTTCCCCACCTCTCTCTCATTCCCCCATCTCTCTCTCTCTCTCTCTCCCCATCTCTCTCTCTCTCTCTCCATCTCTCTTTCTCTCTCTCTCTCTCTCTCTCTCTCTTCTCTCTCTCTCTTTCCCCCATCTCTCTCTCTCCCTCCTGTGGGCAGTCGTCGCTCCGGGTCAGAAGAGGAGTCCGTCGCACAAACAGCTACATCCATCCCATATGGCTCTGTTTCTCTTGCACACGAACCCATTTTCACCTTCGATATTTCCATAATGAGGCCGGGTGAAATTACGAGAGGAGTGGACGTGTGGTCCAGCTGGCTTTTACATGGCTCTCACTACAAAAGCTTTTCTGAGTCAGAGCTTCTTCTGGTTTTTTCTGGCCTCAATTTAAGGGACTCTTAAAAACCTCAATTTCGGGGACTCTTAAAAAAAAAAAAAAAAGTCGATTCGCTCAGTTTCAGGTGACGCTTCCGTCTCGCTTGAGACGATTATTTTATTATTATGAAGTTCTTGTCTGCTTTGGCAGGCATTCGGCTGAGGTTCCCCTCGGAAGAACTTAATTACAGAACCGACGTACTTTTTCTTTTTGCTGCCTTTCTCCAAAATCTGGCCAAATTTGTAAAAGCAGGTTATTATTATTATTTTTTTTTTTACAAGGAGAGCTGCTCGACATTAACATGAATTATTTGCAGCAGGTGGAAGTATTTTTACCTCGGCCTAAATCCACCAATCTGGGATGCGGAAGGCCGACTGAGAGAAAAGGATTTAATTGCTTTTTTGTGTGGGTTTTTATTACCTTCAATAACGAAGCTGAACGCAGATTATGCCGTTAACCCGTTCTTATGTTTTGTTTTATTTCTTTTAGTTTGTCAGTCTCACCATATAAAAATTCAAGAAGTTATTTTTAGATTTTACTGAAATTTTTGAAAGCGTCGGATTTGGGTCACGGATGTAGATGTGGATTCAGGATAATTTCCTGCGAAATTAGAAGGTTAGACGTTCAGCCCTGTCCATAAGTCTGTCTGTCTGTCTGTTTGTCAGTCTGCGAGATATCTTAGAAAAAGAGTTCGTTACTTAGTTGAACAAAATCCGAATAATCGCAGGGATTTTGTCAACAGTTGTAAACTTCGCAAATTTGGCCCCCACCGATAGATTTATATTGAATTGAATTGAATACAGAATTTAGGCCAAAGGCCAAGCACTAGGACCTATGAGGTCATTCAGCTCTGAAATGGAAATTGACAGTAAAAGGTTTGAAAGGCGTAACAGGAGTACAACTTCGCAGTTGCACCATGAATCAACTGTTAGAAGAGGTTGGAAAGTAAGATGGAAGAAAGAGAATATGAAAGGAAATACAGTAAAAGAAAGGAAATTCAGAAGCCAAATGTAATCATTATTACCGCCGCCAACAAGCTACCGGATATTGCGACTCCTCGTAAGGTGTAAGATTTTCATGCGGATAAGTACCCGGATGTGACGTATGAACTCACAGGAGGCAGCACAGCCAGATTCATTCTGTCATGAGTATTTAAATCCTATGTACTCCATGATCCCTGAGTATTTATATGCCGTATACCGTGAGTATTTATATACCGTATACCGTCTCATTATGAGCAGACTTCTTTTAGGAATGGACATGAAACCTATAATATTACATTTTGAATTGTTATTCTTTCTAGAATTTATGATATTTATTTCTGGAATAATTTTTTTTATTTAAAACTTTTTAAATTTTTTGTTCGTTTTACAGTAATAAACTTATATTTCTAGTATATGTTTATTTCTATCAACTCTTTCTAGTATATGTTTATTTCTATCAACTCTTTCAAGTATAGTTTTATTTCTATCAACTTCGCTTAAAATGTCTTAAAAAAAACCAGTTAGAGGTTCCCTGAAACTGAAAACGTTCAATAAGAATTGCTTAAAATGCCATAATCTATTACATGTTCACAATGACTTCGCTCAATTTGACTAGTTTAACTTGACCTCGCTCAAACGACTCGACACGGTTATCAACATATTCCAGTCTTCTCATTTTAGGTTCACACTAGGTATCTAGCCGAACAATGTTCATCAAATAACAAACAAAATATAATTATTATTAGCCCGGTCAGTAACATATAAGTTTTGCGCGTAACGAAAATGAATGAACTTTAAACGAATCCCTTATTCGTAAACAAGTGTCAAAGAAGCTCAAATGACTTCAACAATCGAAACTGTAAAAATTCATGACTGTCGAAAAATCATTAAACAAATGAAAAGACGCGTCATCTCTGTGTTCAAAACGTCCTTACTATGAGATCATATGCGTATCATATTTTCTCACAATATTATTAAAAGAATCGAAGTGCAAGTCACGCCGTAGTAAGAGTGACTTGCAGAAGACGGAAGACTTTTCGCTGGATTTTGGACCGTCACGGTGCGACCGTCCGCCACTGATGAAAAGGAGTCTGGTTTTTCTTTGGAGATGAGATGACGTGTAAGGAAAGTTTTTATTTATTTTTTTTTTTTTTACTATTTTCTTTTATTTATCAATTTTTCTTTCTCAGCATTGAAAGAGTAATGAAGGAATACGAATATACGCTATTTAAATTATGCGTCCGTTACGTTCGCTAAGCGTTCGATTAGGAAACTTAAGAATAGAATACAATAGGATTTAGGCCAAAGGCAAAGCGCTGGGACTTATGAGGTCATTGAATGTAGAAACGGAAGCTGGCAGTAAAAAGTATGAAAGGAGTGACAGGAGGAAACCCTCGCAGTTGCACTACGAAACAGCTGTTACGAGAGGGTGGAGAGTAAGACGGAAGAAAGAGAATATGAACGGAGGTGCAGTAAAAGGAATAAAAGGGGTTGCAGCTAGGAGACAAAGGGACGCTGCAAAGGAAATTAAACGTTTTCATTACTTCGGCTCAACAGATTGTTCAGTTCAATTCCTCCCCAGAAACACCCAACCCTCTTTATAAATGTTAAAATGTACATTTTTTACAGCTTATACAGTCCTATTTTGTATCTGTTATATTCCTAACCGTTATTATTATTATTATTATTATTATTATTATTATTATTAATTATTATTATCCATTACAACCATGAAATCTTGCCTGGAAACGGATGATGTAGACGAACCTCCTTTTTTGGGATAAAGAACCGCTGACTTGTGATTTGCCAGGCCATCGCTTTATCCACAGTGCCACACAATCCATCAAAGGACTTGAATTACTTCAGGTTCTATTTCTATTCTCTCTTATTATTATTATTATTATTATTATTATTATTATTATTATTTACTATTATTATTATTATTATTATTATTATTATTTACGCGTACCTTACAGTCTCCTCCGTGGTTTCTCTCCACGTAGAGTTGTTATTATTATTATTATTATTATTATTATTATTATTATTATTATTATTATTATTATTGTGTAATAAAAATCCACAATTATATAGTAAATGTATTACTATGTAAAATACAAAAGCAAGGACTTTCGAACACCTGAACGGTGTTCATTATTATTATTATTATTATTATTATTATTATTATTATTATTATTATTATTATTATTATTATTATCATTATCGCGCCACCAAACCATCCCTCGTCAATCAAGTTTTCATTCTGCATTCCCGAGTTGCTTGCGGGACACACGAGGCGTCAATAAATTTGAAATTCGGCGTCAGCTGCACAAAAGCGATTTTTCCCTCGAAAATGCCCGGCGATTTTATAAGACCCACGAGATCACTGAACTTTCATCAGCCTGCAGCTTCGCTTTCCCTGCCGCCTTCAACTCACGATCTCCTGATGCCAAAAGGAAAGGATTTCATTTCATAGTTTACTCTCTTTTTGACACCTGGTTCCCAAACTGCTCCTTTCCCAGCCGTAAGAAATAAGGCATTCACCTGTTCTTTAACTTTGCTCTGATTCCACTATTCTTCCTCCGTTATCTAACTATTGGTAGATTACCGTATATTTTCCCGTTTTCTCTCTTCCTTGTAAATTCCACGTGGGGAATTTACTTCATTCAAAGCAAAAATAGGCCCAACAAATGCTTCATTTCTTATATCCTATATCGTTGCCAGAAGCACGATTATGGCTAAATTTATAACCCTAAATAAAATAAAAAAAAAACTACTGAGGCTAGACGGCTGCAATTTGGTATGTTTGATGACTGGAGGTTGGATGATCAACATTCCAATTAGCAGCCCTCTAGCCTCAGTAGTTTTTAAAATCTGAGGGCGGACAGAAAAAGTGCTGACAGAAAAAAGTGCGGACGGACAGGCAAAGCCGGAACAATAGTTTTCTTTTACAGAAAACTAAAAAGGAAAATCAAACATTTGGCCAATTAATTTCCATTGCATAGTTAAAAGCAGATGTTCCTCGTCCTACTAGTTTCTTTTCGGAAGAAAAAAACGCCGGTTTCACCATCCTTAAGCATAATTTCTAGAAAGTCCACCTGGCATATTTCATAGGCATTTTCGTTCAGTTATAAAAGAGTATTATCATGTGCGAAGGGACTGCAAAAACTTGTGGTATACAGAAAGTTACTGAAATGAGCAGGTGTTGCATTCTGCAATCCATCAAGAACAAAACGATGGTGCAAGTCTATGTAGAAAGTTAAATATATTTAAGTACTGTATTAACCTTTATTAACTCACTTGCGTATACGTTAACTCACTTGCGTATACGAAGTATAAATACGAGCCTTCGCTAATGTCAGTGTTTATGGCAAAAACTATACGTTCATTAATACAAATGTTTTTACACATATTGACCTTTGGTTATGGATCTGATGTCATGAAAATGACCTTTTACCAAAGATTTTCAAAACCAGGCGTTAAATTCTGCAATCCATCAAGAACAAGACAATGAAACAATGAATGAAAATAGATTTCGTTTTTGGAAGTACACATTCAGGGGAAGACCGGTAATAAGATTTTTTTTTTTTTTTTGGTAAAGCTCATTGTAACAACGAAAGTTCCACTTAAAAACTTGTTTTGAAAATCCAATGAAAGAGAAAAAGAATAGCGATACTTCAGCAACAAAGAATCAAAAGAAAAAATAAGTTTCTGTCAAGTCGTTTTGCGTTACTTGTTTCACCGCTCGGAATTGAATGGAAAATAGAATTTAGGCCAAAGGCCAAGCACTGGGATCTATGAGGTCATCCAGCGCTGAGACGGCAATTGGGAGTGGAAAGGTTTAAAAGGTGTAACAGGAGGAAAACCTCGCAGTTGCACTGTGAAACAGAAGTTAAGAGAGGTTGGATAGCAAGATGGTAGAAAGAGAATATGAATGGAGGTACAATAAAAGGACTGAAAAGGGTTGCAGCTAGGGACCGAAGGAACGCTGCAATGAACCTTAAGTAATGCCTACAGTGCACCTCACGCACAAACCCCCCTAAGGGGCTTTCACCGGTCGGTAATCAAAACGTTTCATTGGATTGACAGGTCAACGTAAGACTATGGACGCGGCCAATGAATCTCAAGTTTTGATTATCGAGCTCTGGCAACCTGTCGTCGAGACAATAAACAAAGAAACCGGGAGATTAGCAGATGATGTAAAGGGCAATTTGATTTTGCTCTTTTGGACAGCGTCAGTTTCTCAGCGTTTTATAATAAAGACAGATACGTTATTTGTTTGTTTACAAATTCCACGCAACTACGTGTACTGGATGGTATAGCTGGTTCAGAGACAAATGGAAATTACTGTGCGTTCCCTTAGAAAACAGAGGCTGTTGCTGAAGGAGCTATTTAGATTTACATTTTTTAATTAAATGAGAAGAAATTCTATAGATTCAGCAGACATAAATTGTCACTGAAGAAACTAATTTTACATTTTTTTATTAAATAAGGAGAAACTCTATAGACTCAGCAGAAATAAATTGTCACTGAAGAAACTAATTTTACATTTTTTTAATTGAAAAAGAAGAAATTCCACAAATTCAGCAGAAATAAACCGTCAATGAGGAAGCTAGCTAAGAAGAAATTCCACAGATTCACCAGAAATAGATCATTACTGAAGAAACTAATTTTACATTTTTTTAATTAAAAGAGAAAAAATTCTATAGACTCAGCAGAAATAAACTGCCACTGAAGAAACTAATTTGACTCTTTTAAAATTAAATAAAAAGAAATTCTATAGATTCTGCAGAAACAAAAGCTGAAACAAAAAAACTGAAACACCTAAGAAAATGAAGGCAAGGAACGTAAAAACGTGAAAGGGAAAGCCACGGTTAATAAGTATTACGATTAAGATCTGCGTCCATAAAAGAAAAAAAAAGTTATGGGTTAATAGAGGTCACCGACCTGGATAAGCTAAAAAAAAAAAGGAAAAAAAAAAAAAAAGAAATCACTAAATTTATATATCGAAAAATCTCAAAACTTCAGGCCATTTTTGTTATGATTTCTATGAACGATTTTCATCGCTTCCGGACAAAGTCGCAGTCGCCAGGGGTCCGGCATCGGTGAGTAAGTGTGACTAATTTATGAGGGAGAGCGAAAAGCAAGAGAGAAAGAAGGAGAGAAAAAAAAATAGAGGGAAACGGGGAAAGCGTGACCAACTGTTTGTGTGCGTGTGTGTTTGTGTGTGTCTCACAAGCGTGTATGAGGAGACATTCCACGCAAAGGATTCTTAAAATAGTTTTAGGCTGATGGATATTGTTTTACTTGCGCTAAAGTGGTCGTATTCCGCACAGCTTCGAGTGAAAATTGTGGGTGGTTTTCCCTGGAGTGTTGGTCACGCCCAGTCTCAAATATTAGTTAAGTTCTGAAATAAGAAAAAAATACGAGGGTTCGATAGAAGCCGAATTACACGTTGGCAATTTTTTTTTATTATTATTATTATTATTTGATACCTGACATTTCTTGACGTTGTGCTTTTAGATTTGCTGAAATTATTGCACTTTCCTCTCCTTTCGCTTGTTCTAACTCCGAGTTACAGAAAAGGAAGCGATAGAAAACTTGTTGAAATTAACACACACACACATATTACTATAAATATATATATATATATATATATATATATATATATATATATATATATATATATATATATATATATATATATATATATATATATACATAGATATTATATTTGTATATACATATGTATATGTACATATATATATATATATATATATATATATATATATATATATATATATATACATATATATATATATATATAATGCTTTAACGCATTACAGTTTAAAGCCATCTCTTTATAGTACGCCCACGTACTCTCTGATTACGCG
Source organism: Macrobrachium rosenbergii (assembly GCF_040412425.1). Taxonomy (NCBI): domain Eukaryota; kingdom Metazoa; phylum Arthropoda; class Malacostraca; order Decapoda; family Palaemonidae; genus Macrobrachium; species Macrobrachium rosenbergii. Next base: position 56,412,046 of record NC_089742.1, read on the forward strand.
CACGTGCAGCTTCTACCTGGTACAGTGCATGCATGCAGATATCCTGCGTAAAGCAGTAGGTAATATATACATTCATGCCCTAATGAAGGTCTGTCCCCGCCCCCCCATCTTATCTCACCTATACCACCCCCTTTCAAAACTCCTAGATTACACGGCTTCCTTCGTGCAATTTTTTTTTTTTTTTTTGGCATGTAATAGATAACATCAAAGGGTAGAATCAAGGCGTTATGACCATTCACATCACAGGAGGCTTATTAATGTAACTCAAGATATTTATGAAACTGCAAATAAAGTCCAAAAAATCATCGGGCAAGGCCAGCTCAAAATGTATTAGTAGCGCAATAAAATGAAAAATCAGTAAAACCAACTACCGCACTTTGTTGCAGAATTCAAGAAATTCACGAAATTTTTCTGTTGAAGCAAGATTCGCCATACTCGAAATTTCTCTCTCTCTCTCTCTCTCTCTCTCTCTCTCTCTCTCTCTCTCCGTAACTCCTCATTGGACGGGTGGGTATCGTTCTCAGCTAGCACTCTGCTGGTCCGGCGTTCGATTCTCCGACCGGCCAATGAAGAATTAGAGGAATTTGTTTCTGGTGATAGAAATTCATTTCTCGTTAAAATGTGGTTCGGATTCCACAATAAGCTGTAGGTCCCGTTGCTAGGTAATCAATTGGTTCTTAGCCACGTAAAATAAATCTAATCCTTCGGGCCAGCCCTAGGAGAGCTGTTAATCAGCTTATTGGTCTGTATAAACTAAGGTATACTTTTTTTACTCTCTCTCTCTCTCTCTCTCTCTCTCTCTCTCTCTCTCACTGTTTAGTGGGACTAAAATGCATAGTCACTGCAACTGTGGTAAACGCCACCTTAGCAGGTATTTCAAAAATATAACACGACAGCCACTACTGTTTAGCGAGGCAAAAATGCATAGTCACCACAACCATAGTAAACGCCACCTTAGCAGGAATTTAAAAAATACAATACAACAACCACTACTGCACGTACTGCAACCAAATGGTGCAACAATCACAATGACACATGCAACAACTTAATTATACATCCAAATCGCCCTGAAAAAAACTTTCGTATACCATGCCATGGAGGAAAAAATTTTTACTCGTGATTCACGCTCTACTCACGCATTTAGGATTTCCTATTTCTTACTAAAGATGACTTTAAAAGTGTGCAAGAAAATTTAAGAAAAAAATTGGCTGATGGAGGACATAAAGGATATCGTTAGCCTTTTTGTCAGCTTTAATTTTTCAAGTATGCTCATGTATATATATATATATATATATATATATATATATATATATATATATATATATATATATATATATATATATATATATATATATATATATATATATATATATATATATATATATATATATATATATATGATTATTATCACTTCTTTGTATGTGATTCATTTATCACACATTATCACAGGTGAAAAATAAGAGACGGGGTGTAGGTCCTACACCCTGTCTCTTTTTTTTTCACCTGTGGTAATGTGTGAGATACACACACATATATATATATAAATATATGTATATATATGTATATATGTGAATATATAAATTTATATATATATATATATATATATATATATATATATATATATATATATATATATATATATATATATATGAATACAGATGTGTTTTGAATTATTATTATTATTATTATTGTTACAAGCTCAGCTATAACCTTAATTAGAAAAGCAGAATGTCACAAGCCCGAGGGCCCCAATAGGGAAAGCACCCGAGTACTGAGAAAAAAACATTGAAAGTGGAAACTAAACCATGAAAGAGAAACAAGGAAACCCCAATACACCGATAAATATTAACCTTAAGAAATAAGAAAAATTACAAATAAACTATGAACTGAGACTTACGTCAGCCTATTTCAGAAATCAAATAATTGCACCACTGAGGTCGTCTGTACAGTGTAATAAAAAAAAAAGTAAAAAATGCGCCCAAGTTTCTTCGACACAATCGAGTTTTCTGTACAGCGTATAATCAAGGCCACCGACAACAGACCTATCTTTCGGCGGTCTCGGTATGACACAATATGAGCCGCGGTCCCGCGCCCCATGAAACTTTAACCACGGCCCGGTGGTGGCCTATCCTACATCATTGCTAGAAGCACGATAATGGCTAACTTTAACCTTATATAAAATAAAAACTACTCAGACCAGAGGGCTGCAATTTGGTATGTTTGATGATTGAAGGGTGTACAAAGAACATACCAATCTGCAGCCCTCTAGCCTCAGTAGTTTTTAAGATCTGAGGGCGGACAGAAAAAAAGTGCGAAGAGAAAAAATTGCGGACGGACAGACAAAGCCGGCACAATAGTTTTCTTTCACAGAAAACTAAAATTCACAGTTCTTGTCATTCATATTTGGACATTTTTTCATCCAAGTTAAGCTTTTCGATGGAAGGGACTCAACACTTCCACTGAAGGTTAAAATGCCAACTTCAGTAGAGCACCTCTCTCTCGTAAATCATGAATGAACGGCTCCATAGAGCACTACTGCCTATGGTGTGCGTGCAGCTCGGTCTTCCCTTCAGCAGGATACAGTGGCTTTGGTCGCCCATCGTTGAAACCCGCGGCACTCAAACTAAAGCCTTTGACCCAAGTGATCACGGAAGATCTATGGTTGTTTTGCGAGTTGAGCAATGGAATGAAACGAGTAAAAAATGCACCGAAGTTTCTTCAGCGCAGTTGAGTGTTCTGTAACAGTGTATAATCAAGGCCAATAAAAATAGATCTATCTTTTGGTGGTCTCTGTATAATGCTGTATGAGCCGCGGCCCATAAAACTCTCAGCTGGCCGTGGTGGCCTGTGTTGTTACGTTGCCAGAAGCATGATTATAGCTAACTTTAACCTTAGATAGAATAAAACCTACTAAGGATAGAGGACTGCAATTTGGTATGTTTGATGATTGGAGGGTGCATGATCAACATACCAATTTGCAGCCCTCTAACCTCAGTAGTCTTTAGATCTGAGGGCGGACAGAAAAAGTGCGGACGGACAGACAAAGCCAGCGCAATAGTGTTCTTTTCAGAAAGCTAAAAAGTGGCCACAAAGGCAGAATAAGTCAAAGCAAGTATCTACATAACCACCGTAGAGGGGTAGTGCCGTCAGTGCACCTCATGCGGTGTACTGTAGGCATTACCCTTAAGCATTACTAAAGGGTGTTGACAGCGTCCCCTCAGCCCCTACCTACACCTACATTTCAGCCTTTTACTTCACCTCCGTTCCCGCTTCCTTTCTTCGTTCTCCAATCTCACTAACTATAGTTATTACTTCTGTAGGATTTCCTCTAACTATAGCTATTACTTCTGTAGGATTTCCTCTAACTATAACTATTACTTCTGTAGGATTTCCTCCCTCTTCCTTTCTTCGTTCTCCAACCTCACTAACTATAATTATTACTTCTGTAGGATTTCCTCTAACTATAACTATTACTTCCGTAGGATTTTCTCTAACTATAACTGTTACTTCCATAGGATTTTCCCTAACTATAACTATTACTTCCGTAGGATTTTCTCTATGTATAACTATTACTTCCGTAGGATTTTCTCTAACTATAACTATTACTTCCGTAGGATTTTCTCTAACTATAACTATTACTTCCGTAAAATTTCCTCCAACTATAACTATTACTTCCGTAGGATTTTCTCCAACTATAAATATTTATTCCGTAGGATTTTCTCCAACTATAACTATTACTTCTGTAGGATTTTCCCCCAGTTCCGCCTCCAGATCCTTATACTTCATCTCCTTTACTTTCTGGATCTCTCTAACTTGCTTTTCCAACGCCACAACTCCCTCTTCACATTCTCTTAAACAAATGACCAAAAGTGCCCCATGCAGTGCTTGACTCGAAAGCCTAAAATTTCATAAAACCATCAAGCGCATGCGCAGAAACATATTCATTATCGGCTTTGTCCGGAAGCAAATTGACACATGCCTCTGTATTCATTGTCTCAAGTCGTATGTTACAAACCGACAAATCATAAGCTTAGTTTTTGGAAGTATTTTCAGAGTAATGTTGGATTTATGTTTTATCGTCGTTATCGTTTATTCTTTTATTACAAGGTGTAAAATTTTATTTGTACTTCCACGCCGTTACGTTCTGGCGTTCAGTCGTCGGCGTTCATTTGTCGACGCTCTATTGTCTTGCTTTCAATTGTCTAGAGTTACATTTATTCGAATAAAGCATTGTTTTAAATTCAGTGCTTTCATTTTGTCAATCACCTCGTCCAACACGTACAGACAGCTGCTGTATAATCAGACGAGAACATCTGTCATTGTGAAAAAGAAAGTTCTCTTAAATAATCCTAATTCGATTCGCTGGGTTCATACTAAGGAACGACTGTAAAAGAAATGTAAAAGCGAAGAACTCATTTACGCCAATTCGTCACACTTTCGAATTTCATCTTTTTTTATTCTTGTTTTTTGTTAATTATGAAAGCATTCATAGGCATAAAACAAAAAAAATTATCTAATGTTTTTATTTATGTTGGTTTCATTAACATTACAAACTCCAACCCCCTCCCCAACCAATGCCGCCTTCACCTGACACCACCACCAAACCCCCTAATAACATAATACCTACGTAAATACTCTTATCTTTCAATCATGCGCGATTTCCGTAATCATTTAGCTATATTATAGAACGCTGTAATCACAAATAAATAAATGATTAATAAGATGAAGCAAAGACAAGAACAAAGATACAAATACTTATGTACCATCATTTCGTGACAGACCTCAAACACCACTCGAACGTTTCGGTATCCCGTGACGTCATCAGGCCATTCCCGTACTAGGCACGTCAGCAGCGTGTGACTTCTCATCATACTGAATAAATAATACGTAAGGCACTGCTTTTGTCGAAGTTGTTGGATAGAAAAAAAATAATTTTATTATTCTACCTTGATCACTGTCAATAGAAAATATAGTAGAGACTATAACTGTTCCATGAACGGTTTCAGTCACGACGAACCTACAGCACATCTTAAGAAGATGGTTTAAGGCATGAATGGAACACAGAAGATGGAGGAATACATGAGATATTCTGAAAGACGGCCGCCCTAGGAATTTTCAATGGCTCTGGATACTGAGAACCCTGTTCCTAAGAACAGTATGAATTGGCAAATGGTTGTGAACCCTTTCGACTTGAAAATCCTCGCTAATCTAAGGAATTGAATTGAATATAGAATTTAGGCCAAATGCCAAGCACTGGGACCAACGAGGCCACTCAGCGCTGCAACTGAAACTGACAGTAAAAGTTTAAAAGGTGTAACAGGAGGAAAACCTCGCAGTTGCACTATAAATCAACTGTTTGGAAAGGATGTAAGCTGGAAGAAAGAGAATATGAAAGGAGGTACAGTAAAAGGAACGAAAGGGGTTGGAGCTGGGGGCCGAAGCGACGCTGCAAAGAACCTTAAGTAATGCCTACAGTGCAACGGGAACCCTATTCTTAAGACCTGAAGGGGTTGAGAACCCTTTGTGCAAGAAAATCCTCAGTAAACTAAGGGTGAGCATACATTCTCTAGTTAAATGCTGAAAATGAAAACAACTACATATTCTTACCCGCCATTGTGCTAGCCGTGAGAATCACAGATTTATCTGGACCATGGGGTTTACAACCCAATTCCCTGAATCGTAATCCGAAATACACAAAGAAGTAATATGAAAATATTGTATAAATTTTTATACAGTATATCCATATACGTGTACAGAGCTTCTGCATTTCCTCTCATAATAAAATTTAGGTTATTAACACATTATTTGGCGACACGTGCTTATTCACAATTCGTCCCGTTTCTCCATCTCCTGAGCAAGAGTTACGAGGCTCGTCTAAGCCAATACCTTCGAATAACTACGAAAAGATCAGCTATAAAAGAGAAAATTTCTTAAACGGATAACACAGCGTTCTCATAAAAATCGGTTTGGTCTGTCTCGCGACGTGATGAGCAAAATGAGCAAATCGACCATTTCCGCCGCAAACCATCAACTTATTTCAGACTGAATCTTAAAAATTACGGGGGAAAGTTCTCAGCGCCGGTCAAGAGTTCGAAGGTGGTCAAAATAAATATTTGCCGGCGTCGACGGTGATGGGAATTCGCTTAAAAAAAATCGACAGACTTGTACGAGAGAGATTTTCGCGAAATCTCGCGTAGTTTCTTTTCCACTAGGAGTCAATGAGAGAGTTTATGGCGTCGCTATCTTGATCATTTACGTCCTCTTGATAAGGGGGGAGAAACTGATGATGTGTTTAATTGCTTTTTCTTTTTTTTTCTTTTTTGTCTCAACGCCGCGATTCTCACTTGACCATCAATAACTTTCAAGTGTCGATATAATTTATTTATTTCTATCTCTCTCTCTCTATACCCATGTCTGTCTCTCTCCCTCTCCCCCCCTCTCTCTCTCTCCCTCTCCCCTCTCTCTCTCTCTCTCTCTCTCCCCTTTCCCTGTCTGTCTCTCTCCCTCTCTCTCTCTCTCACTCCCTTTCCCGCCCCCCTCCTCTCTTCTCCCTTTCCCTGTCTCTCTCTCCCTCTCTCTCTCACTCCCCTTTCCCCCCCTCTCTCTCTCCCCTTGTCACTCACACCCCTGCCCACCCCTCTCTCTCTCTCCTCTCTCTCTCTCTCTCCTGATCACGACTGACGTCGGAAGACACGATGACGTTAAATTGCAGGACGCTTATGAATAAAACACGATCAGGGTTATCTAAGGAGATACGACGTATTACATGCTATTACCATTGTTCTTATTACTCAAGGAAGTATATATCAAATGCAACAAGACTATATTCCTATTAATCTAGGAAACAAAGCCAAGAAATGTTCCAATAACGAAGAAGCAACTGACAAATATATATATACACAAAGGAAATGAGCAATATAAGTCACAAAATCTAAGCTAAACAGGCAAAGAACTTCAATATTATATTATGTAAAATATTAGAAGAAATAACAAAATAAAAGTGGGAAACAACTAACAGATAATAAATATAATATATATATATATATATATATATATATATATATATATATATATATATATATATATATATATATATAATATTTATATAAATATAGAGAAAAACAGAAAGCAGTAGGTTAAAAATATATATATATATTATATATATATATATATATATATATATATATATATATATATATATATATATACATATACAGACAAAAAC
>NC_089742.1:56421770-56554270 GCF_040412425.1 Macrobrachium rosenbergii
ATCCTCGAAATATACTTTCAAGAGAGACATTTTTATTTGCTCTAAAATGAGAACATCACTTTACGAAACGGTAACAACCTTAAAGGCCTTTATCTCATGGTGATTTATTTTCTGTGGTATCTGTCTTGATTTAGTTCTTTCTTTCCTTTTGCTCAGAGTGCGGAAAGTACCGAAGTATCTGTGCCGAAATGAATACATATGGCAAAAGCGCTATTATCTTAAAGATTCCTGACACGTCTATATCAGTGATTTTGATATGTTCCAACGATTGTGGTAGATAGCATCCTTTGAGTCACCGATTTTCGTTTTTTTTTTTTTAACTACGAACAGATTAGAGTCTGAATCGTCAGCAATAAGACAGCCACATCCGGTGTGATATAATCGTAGGTAATTAATTTCTTTATATGTAGAAAATCAAATCAGCTGGTATGAAACGATTAACTAAATGAAACAGATTATAGGATTTAGGCCAAAAGCCAAGTTCTAGGACCTATGAGCTCATTCAGCGCTGAAACAGAAATTGACAATAATAAGGTTTGAAAGGTGTAACACGAGGAAAACCCCGCAATTTCACTAAGAAACAACTGCTAGGAGAAGGTGGAAAGGAATATGGAAGAAAGAGAATATGAATGGAGGTACAGTAAAAGGAATGAAGGGGGTTGCAGCTAGGGTCCGAAGGGACGCTGCAAAGAACCTTAAGTAATGCCTACAGCGCACCGCATGGGGTGCACTGTCGGCACTAACCCCCCACGGAGATTAACTGAATGTGCATATTTGCTGGTCAGGAGGTCGTCTATGCCCCCAAACAACACACCAGCAATCCCCTCCCCACCCCCACCACGAGAGTTCCAGTCTGTGCTCACGTCAAGATCAGAGAGCATAGATCACCCATCATGAGTGAAAACTGCGTCATTCCCAACTTCCTCCAGCTGGCGGACATACACTTATGTCAGGACTGTTGTTAGCAGTTCGAAATAAAAGACGTCACGATTCTGCCATCTTATGCCACTCTCGCAACGTTCGAAATTTCGGACGAATCGTTTTCTTTCCGTATGCAGATAATCTCAAAAATTAAATCTGTTTTAGTACTGTGTAAGTATATTAATGTTGCTATGACATTTTGAAGAGCCTTGTAGGGTCACGTTTTGAAAACTGTACGCACGGTTGTCTTCCCAAGGCGGAGCAAATATATAATGAATAAACAACAAAGCAAAGAGAAATATAGAGTAAACATGACCATATTTGTAGGGTCAACTTTATTCGTTGCCTCGACACGAAGGAAATGCATCCGGTCGGTAAAATACGCGAGTTAAAAAGCCCGAATAAATACATACGGCGACCACTGACAGTCCTGCTGCATTCCCCATTCTCGACTTCACGCTGTCAGGAGCGACATCTTCAAGAGCCACTTACTTATCAGGTACGTGATGTCCCTTTTAAAAGAAATGTTCACTTGTACATACACTGACTCTTTGAACTGGATTGGATTAGAATATAGAATCTGGGCCAAGCGCTGGGACCTATGTCGTCATTCATCACTCGAGATAATATTGAGACTGAGTGTTAGAGGTGAGCATCTTTCCGGTATGTATCCACCTTTGCGGCGTGTTTAGTACAGATAATGACCCCCTAAGGAATACTCCCCGTAGCGAGGCAGTGCCGTCAGTGCACTTCATGCAGCGCACTGTAGGCACTACTTAAGGTTCTTTGCAGCGTTCCTTCGGCCCCTAGTTGCAACCCCTTTCATTCCTTTTACTGTACCTCCTTTCATATTCTCTTTTTCCATCTTACTTTCCACCCTCTCCTACCAATTGATTTATTGTGCAGCTGCTAGGTTTTCCTCTGATACACTTTTCAAACCTTTTATTGTCAATTTCCGTTTCAGCTCTGATTGACCTCATAGGTCCCAGTGCTTGGCCTTTGGCCTATATTCTATATTCAATTCAATTCAATCCCAAGAAATACTAGTCCTAGATAACGACCCCAGAAAACCCCTGGGGATCACTACCTAGGAAAGATCCAAAATTAATAATAAACATGTACACGATAATAAATATAACACGCAAACTTGTGCTGTAAGATTAAATGAAAATTCTGTTTGTGTTTTAGGAAATTATTTTAAAAACGTTAAAATTCACATTGGTTTCAAGGCCAACTGGTTTCCTCTTCAGGTGATTACAGTACAATAACAATAAAAGCAGTACAATACAATAAAAGGAGTACAGTACAATAAAAGCAGAAAAGTTACAAATGTTGAGAGGAAAAAACAAATTAACAGCCATCTTCGGTCATTACCAAACTACCCATTCTAAAAACGACAATTCTTAATTATTCAACGACCTGGCAATCTTGTTAACGTTGGCTGCTTGAATTACATGATATGGTAACAAACTGTCAAACTTGTAGTTTCCATCATTCAAGTTAAAACAGGACTTTAAATCATGCACACGATAATACACACACATATCAACACAGATTAATACATTTAAATAAATACATCTACACAGATTAATACACTCAAATACATTCACACAAACTTGTCAACAATCACGCAAGCGCACAGCTAAAATCAAAAATACATATAAACAAAAAATAAAATCTGAATAGCTACAAGCGCAAAATTTATATTTATGCGAATATAAATCTGGACAGAATTCCAGCTGTCATACTGTATTAATAAGCAAGCTATCACCAAAAGAATGTACCCTACTGTTCTTTTACTCTTAAAAGCAATCTCTCGTACTTTACGTCCACATTTCTAAATTTTTCCGCTAAAAACTTTCTGCGCATATATCCCCAATAATTCTGTTGTTCTACGGCACACATGCAACCTGTCACGTTTATTTATAATAATCATATTCCAGAAACCGGCGCTACTTTGGCTTGTTATCTACACTTCATCTACTCCCAGGTGCTAGTACTAAGCATGGCGGAAGCTCCTGGGGACGCCTTGCTCAGTGCTAGCCCCTCCGGGATCAAAGTATTATATACACCCATTTCTATATTGTGTGGTCGACAAATTATTATATTAAAAAATAAACGAGATCTTCGTGCGGCTCTCTGCTTTATATTTACCCCTGGTGTTTAGTACTAGCACCTCGGAGTAGGTGACACATACTCAACAAGCCAAACTAGCACCCAGAAACCTTTCAGAGCAAATTTGGTTATGACAGATGGCTATTAAAAAACAATTACAGAGAAAGAATAAACAAAATTTTCACAAGACTATTTTTACTGTTTTTGAGTAGCCAGTAACTAAAGCAGTATGTGTAAACTGTCCATTTAGAGGGATTATGCTTATGTAAAGAAATCCCTCTGTATACTGTGCTGATGTACACTGTAACCATATCGTAAATATTGCAATTGTAAATAATATAAGTTTAATCCTTTCAATAAAAAAAATAAAAAAAAGAAACATTTCAGGCAGAATCGGCAGAAAAGACAATTCAACAAACGTGAAAGTTTCTCCCGAACAGAACATGACGCAATTGCAAAGAAATTTGACTATATAGAGTGTGCGTGCAAGGCGTTCCAAGCCTCCGGTCGAACCACCGCGAATGCTGTCTGGTTTCGGTTTATTAAGTTAAAATTCAGCTGTAGCACTAAAACATATTTTTTTTAAGCTACATTTTCCCCTCCTGACTCTCCCTCTCCTGGAGTTATTGGAGTGGAATACAGAATTTAGGCCAAAGGCCTAGCGCTGGGACCTATGAGGTCATTCAGCACTGAAATGGAAATTGGGAGTGAAAAGGTTTGACAGGTGTAACAGGAGGAAAACCCTCGCAGTTGCACTATGAAACAAATGTTAAGAGAGGTTGGAAAGCAAGATGGAAGAAAATAAATATGTATACACATATACACGCATACAGAGAGAGAGAGATTTGTTATTGCTTTCAACAGTACTAACCACTCTCACTTCCTTCCATTCCAGACGCCAGAGAGATCTATCAATCACCGAACAGTCAATCATTCGTCTCCCAGACATGAGGAAAACGATGGACAATCAACAGTTTTTCCCAAAAGTTTGGAATTCGGCCACAACAGGGAACCATGACAACGTGCCTCATTTTCCTTGCTGTCTTCATCCTGGTAACATTGTCTTTATATTTTATTTTCCTTGTGTTTTTTATATCACTGTTCCATTTTTTGTTAAGATTACTATCATAGATTGCTTTTGACAATCTACTGTGGCTGTTCTTTTCGTCATTATCATTCTTGATAATTGTTGCTTGGAGTAAACTGCTGCTGAGATCTCTCTCTCTCTCTCTCTCTCTGTATATCTCTTTCTGTATCTACTTTTACCCTATTCCATGGTCAATCACCAAATCTCTCTCTCTCTTTCTCTCTCCAGCAATGAACACTCTTTAATATATATGATTTCCATCACACCCTCCTCTCTCTCTCCCTAGCAATGATGACTGTTTAATAAATAGGATTTCCCCCCCCCCTCTCTCTCTCTCTCTAGCAATGATCACTCTTTAATACACAGGATTTCCTATCTCTCTCCCCAGCAATAACATGATTTCCTCTCTCTCTCTCTCTCTCTCTCCCTCTCTCTCTCTCTCTCTCTCCCTTGCAATGACACTCTTTAATACATGTGAAATTCCTCTCTCTTTCTCTCCAGGAATGATAACATATGATTTCCTCTCTCTCTCTCTCTCTCTCTCTCTCTCCCTCAATGATCACTCTTTAATACATATTTCCTATTTTGACATTATTATTATTATTATTATTATTATTATTATTATTATTATTATCCCGAGACACGAACCGCAGCAGCAGTAAACGCAATTAAATTCTGTATCCGGTGATCCGTATTATATTACAATTATGATTAATGCCAGGCCTCTCGAAGCGTCACTCATCGCTGACGATGGGTGGACGAAATTTTTTCATATAATTAATCTAAGAAGAAGTTAATATCGAAGATTATTAACGCCCTTGTGGTGATATTAGTGAAAATCTTAGGTCTGTGCTATGTTTTTCGGTTGTGTGTGTGGATCTATTGTTTTTTAACTTTCCCAGTGTGCCTTTGTATATTGAGAGTCTCTCTTTCTTTCACTCACTCTGTATATGTATGTATGTATGTGTGTATGTGTGTATATATATATATATATACATTTATTTATTATATATATATACATATATATACATACATACATACATATATGTAATTATCATAATATACATATATATATACACACGTATATATATATATATATATATATATATATATATATATATATATATATATATATAGATAGATAGATAGATAGATAGATATATATACTCAAAGTGTGTTCATTTGTTCACAGCCTACTGACTTTAATTCTCTATCAATTCATCATGTTTTTAATAACGTCACCTTTTTTTTTTTTAAAAACCTTTGTATTACATTCCTTCTCAACAAATTTACATGTTCCGTCATCTTTCATCGGCAGACGTAACCGTCGGAGGATTCCCGTCAGGATGTGTCACTTACATCAACCAACTACTTCCGGTCCCCAACCAGCCTTCGATACCGAACTGCTTGGAGGTACGGACAGTCGATGATCTCGACTTTTTTTTTTTCCGTTTATATTTTCCCTTGTGATTTCTCTTTTGTGCATCGGTTCATGAACGCAGACGTAGGTAGACAGATCGATATATATATATATATATATATATATATATATATATATATATATATATATATATATATATATATTATACATATATATATATATATATATATATATGTATTGTATAGATAGATAGATGTATAGATAGATAATGTATAGGAGTTTTTTATTATATATACATATATGTATGTATGTATATATATATATATATATAGATAATGCATAAGTAGTTTTTTGAGATATATATATAGATATATAGATGTATAGATAGATAATGTACAAGTAGTTTATTATATATACAGTACATATATATATGTAGGTATATATATAGATAATGTATAAGTAGTTTTTTATATATACGTATATATATGCACGTATGTTTGTATGTATGTATTATATATTTTATATATATATATATATATATATATATATATATATATATATGAATAATAATTTACGAGTGTGCTTGTGGCTGCGTTGGAATGTCGTTAAACTGACGCAGAATATTCCACTTCCGTTAAGAAGTTCAGCGATTGTCTGAATATGAATTTATTTGCATGTTCTTGAAATTTGTTATCCAGGTTAAAACTACTATTTTAAAATTAGGCTTGAAATTTGTCATCCAGGTTAAAACTACTATTTATAATTAGGTTTGAAATTTGTTATCTAGGTCAAAACTACTATTTATAATTAGGTTTGAAATTTGTTATCCAGGTTAAAACTACTAATTATAATTGTTTGAAATTTGTTATCCAGGTTGAAACTACTAATTATAATTAAGTTTGAAATTTGTTATCCAGGTTAAAGCTTCTATTTATAATTAGGTTTGAAATTTGTTATCCGAGTTAGAACTACTATTATAATTAGATTTGTTAGCCAGCTCTAGCTTCCCCTCTTGAAGTCTGAAGACTACTGCTTCGTAGCAAACTTTCAGTTGCAGGCAGTTAAATTTTCCAGGTGTTGCAACTACCAAAAATTAAGTAATTACTCTTCACCGTATTTAAGTGAAAGGGGACACGAGAGAAACGATTAAGCAATTAAAATTGGTCTCTCTTTTTTTTGCCGTTTTCACTGAAAGCCTTGTCGGTTGCTAGGAGCTTTCAGTCCCTCCCTTTCTTTCCCCTCAGCTTTTCCCTTTAAACTTTCACTGGAAAGTGACCACAGCAAAATCCCGCAGCAGTCCTGCGTGACCCATTTCTTAACACCCGTCATTTTTAGTTTTCTGTAAAAGAAAACTATTGTGACGGTTTTGTCTGTCCGTCCGCACTTTTTCTGTCCGTCCTCAGGTCTTAAAAACTGCTGAGGCTAGAGGACTGAAAATTGGTATGCTGATCATCCACCCTCCAATCATCAAACGTACCAAATTGCAGCCCTCTAGCCCACTCAGTAGTTTTGATTTTATTTAAGGTTAAAGTTAGCCATAATCATAATTCTGGCACCGGTACAGTACCAACAACACAGGCTGAGTTTCATGGGCCGTGGCTGATAAGTTTCATAAAGCATTATAAGCCGCACAGAAAACTAGACTGAGCCAAGGAAACTTCGGCGCATTTTTTTACTTTTTTTTTCCCCTCTCGTCCAGTCCTTCTCAATTCTTGGACGCTACCCGTCTGTCAGCAGCCATTCAGAATTTCACACGAAAGTCACCACAAAAGCTGCGCCTCCTTTGCATGGCCCATTTCCCAAACTTTCCCCGTGATTGATCGTGCCTACTCCTTGTGGTGGTGGCCGAGGAAATGGAGGAGGGGGGGGAGGGGGGGAGGGGCGCCTTGACCTCCCACTTCTGCCTTTTTTCTTTTTTTTTTTTTTACTTCGGTCGGCAGGATGTTACCATATTTCACGCAGGCGCCAGTGACATCTGCCTCAATTTTCTTTTTTTCTATTCCTCCAAGAAGTCGCTGCGACCGCTAAAGGTTCCGTTTCTATAAACACTCTTGATTTCCGTGACTTCATTTATCAGTTTTTGTAAGGAAATACTTGTTGCTAAGATTGTGTCACGATTCTCTTACGTCTCAATAAGCTTATTTCTTCATGTATGGAGGAAGAAGTCATGTTTCTTAAGATTCTAATAAAATGATCTTTATGAATTTTTCTTCGCTCTTCTAATTCTTTAAGAAAGGGCCTTAGACGCAGGAAAACAACTTTAGTTAATAAGATCATAAAGTTAACTATTTGATGTTAACTAAACCAAGACCATTTGTAAACGTGAATGCTTATCTTCAGCAGATGGACACAAGAAGTCTCAGTACTTTGAGCGAGGACCACGGAAACGAATGGGTCATCGTGGGTCTCTTAGGTCACGAAGACATTGAGAATCTTGACTGGAAAGTCAGATACCCAACGAACATTGGTTTCCAGGTCAGAGAAAGACCATTATCATCATCATCACTATCACCCTCGTTCTGATTATCATTATTGGTTTTCGTTGTTGGCAAAAAAAAAAAAACTTTAAATAGCAACCTAATATACTGTATGTTGTTGGTATATTCTTATAATGAAAATAAATAAATTATAAATTCTGGTACATAACATCTGACGTATATACTTCAAATTCCAATTTCAGGCATTCGTATTCCTGAGCGCCAACGGCTTCATCAACATCCGTCAGAGCATCAGTTTGGTTTCGTCTGCTCGAATCAAACCTTTATCTGACCCGGAAGTCATTAGCAACTCGAAGTCAGCCTATGAAGAATCTAACATTGTAGAGGAAGCATGCAAGTGTGACTCCAGGCATGCAAACGCAGGCACTACACCTGCACAGACCCAACAGACTATCCCCGGACCCCCTCGTTGGCAAGTAATGCAGGTCAGCGATCGTCAAGCAGAGAGAGCGCCTTCGAGACACCTGTATCCTGCCAACTCCACAACACTGGCAAATGACCAAGAACACTCTACACTAACCGAGCTCGATACGTCACATGATCTGAAGGGAAGAAGGGGTCAGTCTATTCTTTCAGAGCGTGCGAGGAATTCTAAGCTGACTCGCATGTCCCTCTGGACGAGGTATTTGCAAGTCAAGTCGACGGCTCGCTTGATCCAGCAAGTGAGAGAAAGGTCTTTCACAGACAAATCGACTAAGTATTGGCTTCTTCAGACGAGGGTCTAGCTGTCCTTGTGAATAATGATGAGGGATTCTTAACCTATGTATCATGTGACAGCACTCCCGAGCGATGATTTTTATATTTGTATATATCCTCTGACAATTTTTACAATATTTATGTACATAATATTATACAATGGTATTTTGCATTCATCTGGGTCTTTAATGTGTATATATCCTCTGACTAAAACCCACAGCAGCATACATGCAAGATTATTACGCTTTTGTTAATTTATACAATATTTATGTATATAATATATAATAGTATTTGGCATTCATCTTAAGTCTTTAATGTGTATATATCCTCTGACTAAAACCCTAATCAGCATACATACAAAATTAGTATACTTTTGTTAATATATACAATATTTATGTATATATTATATAACAGTATTTTGCATTTATCTGGGTCTCTAATGTATAAATCAGCTACCTGTACGTCAAAACCATAATTCATTTTTTCTTTGTGTTTGGTGAAATTCTTTAAGGATACAGAATTTAGGCCAAAGGCCAAGCACTGGGACCTATGAGGTCATCAGCGCTGAAAGCGAAATTGACAGTTAGAAGGTTTGACAGGTGGTAACAGGAGGAAAGCCTCGCAGTTGCACTGGGAAACTATTTTTGAAGAGGGTGGAAAGACATGGAAGAAAGAGAATATGAACGTAGGTACAGTAAAAGAAATGAGGGGGGTTGCAACTGGGGGCCGAGGTGACGCTGCAAAGAACCTTAAGTAATGCCTACAGTGCACCACGTGAGGTTCACTGATGGCACTAACCCTACTATGGGGGAAATTTTTTAAGGAATGGTTATCTAACTGATACTTCAGCACTCCTGAAAAAAAAAAGTGTACCTTAGTTTAACCAGACCACTGAGCTGATTAACAGCTCTCCTAGGGCTGGCCCGAACGATTAGACTTATTTTACGTGGATTAGAACCAACTGATTACTTAGCAACGGGACCTACAGCTTATTGTGGAATCCGAACCACATTATAGCGAGAAATGAATTTCTATCACCAGAAATAAATTCCTCTAACTCTTCATCAGCCGTCCGGAGACTCGAACTCGGGCCTACCAAGTTCTGGGCCATAGCTCTACCGACTCGCCCAAAGAAGAGCTAAAAACATTTACTTAGAGGTGTAGAGACAAGTCAAATTCATACCCATTAGAATATTTTTTATAATATTCTGGGTAAAATGCACAGGTTATAAAAACACAAACAAACACATGACTGCATTCTGCAAGCAGAAAACTCGTAAGCACATACTCTCGTCTTTTGCATACAATGTCTCCTGACGGCGACCGCCAAGCAGTTTCTAACCGCTCCATCCTATATTTACTGTTTGTTTATTGCAAAAAACTTCGTGTAAGTCGGAGCAATACAGAGAACAGTGTAGAATAGAGTTTAAAAACCTTCATAAATGACAACACTTCAATTGTTTATGACAGCGTTGATGACTGTGTTCTTCTCCGTAATATATATATATATATATATATATATATATATATATATATATATATATATATATATATATATATATATATATATAAATATATATATATATATATATGTATGTATGTATATAATGTGTAGATAGATAGATTTAAATAATATAGATAAATATTTGAATAGACAAATATTTCAATTTTTAATACATACATACATACATACATACTGTACATACATCTATATATATATAATGTATATATTTATGTAATATGTATATGTGTATATGTATATATAAAATATATAACATATATATGCAAACATATACACATACATTCATACATATTACATAAAAACATATATACACTACATATATATTATATATTATACATACATATATATTTATGTAGTATGTGTGTGTGTATATATATATATATATATATATATATATATATATATATATTCCTGTGACATAAATGAACTTCAGCAGAAGGACACCGAAGAGAAAAGGTTTAACGATACAGAAACTTGGAGTTCATGAATGAAAAAATACAACAAAAATCCCTCCAATGTACAAACGAATGAGAAATTTACTTTGCTGCTCTCATAAAGCTATGATCCGTAATGATGAACAATCCTAAAAATGAAATGATAATGCTGACCTGGTGTGAATTTATACTCTATTCTCGATCAAGAACGTAAAATTATAGTGATATTTGGGTGACAATGAGGTGACAATGAAAGTAATCGGCACAAATATTCATCTTCTGACCCAAGTTTTCCGAAGACGCTGATGGAAAATAGTAAGGACATTTGCAAACATTTGGTATTGTAATTTGTAAATAGTATGTAAATGACAGAAAATGAACCGACAATTGAAGAGATAGCCTCAAGGAGAATATATGAAGTCCTTCTTGTCTACATCTAAAAAGTGCAAGCGTTGATGACAGGGAGGAATTTATCAAATGCTTGCAAATTCTCAGTGGAACAAGTCACTGAATACTAATACCAGCACATTATTCTTCTTTACTACCTCCTTTTTTTAGCTTTCTGTAAAAGGAAACTATTATGATGGCTTTGTCTGTCCGTTCGCACTTTTTTCTGTCCGCCCCCAGATCTTAAAAACTACTAAGGCTAGGGGGCTGTAAATTGGCATGTTGATCATCCACCCTCCAATCATCAAACGTACCAAACCGCAGCCTCTAGCCCCGGTAGTTTTTATTTTATTCAAGGTTAAAATTAGCCATAATCGTGCATGTGGCAACGATATAAGACAGGCCACCACCTGGCCGTGGTTAAGTTTCATGTACAGCGGCTTAAACAGCATTATATCTAGACCACAGCAAGACAGATCTATTTTCGGTGGCCTTGATTATTCGATGTAGCAGCTGTACAGAAAATTCGATTGCGCCGAAGAAACTTCGGGGCATTTTTTACTTTTTATAGGAACCTTTATTCTCCTTTACCAGGTGCCTGACATTCCCCTACTATAGCCTCTCATTCTCCCTATTTTCCTTTACACTGTGGTTACTCTTCTTATACAAGTCCCTTATTCTCGTCTACAAACAGATATATAGTTCTCAAATGCCTCTTATGCTTCTGTAACAGCTCTTCAGTTCTCCTTTAGCACCACATTCACCACCAATCCATCATTTTATCAGTGGCTACCCTCTCCCCATCCGCCCCCGCCACTCTAGCCCGCCCCCCCCAATTCTTTTTTCTCCTCATGGCATCTATCATTACAAGGAAGTAATGCTTCCCCATTGTAGGTCCGCTCATTATCTTCAAAGCGTCTATTCGATGGAAATGATCTTGGAGCATTCGTCAAAATATAATGAAAGGGCTAAATCTGAGCCTGTATTGAAGGTAATTGCGCATGAGCGCTAGTCATAATGTGTTCAGATTAAATTGAAAATAAACTCTCTAATCATACGAATAGGTAACGCTTCTTAGCAAGCACCTCTTTGAAGGATATTACTTACAATGCCTGTTGTACTAATTATAATGTTTTTCTTTGTAGCTAGCTTTAGAGCAAGGGAACTACAAAATTTGATTCATATTCCCAACAAATGTATTGATGACAAAGCTCTAAGATTCAATATAAATAGTGACTCTTAAAAAACTAAAGCATGAAAGACCGAACTCTGTTTAATAATGGCAGAAGCAAGAGTTCAAGCCACGCCACTAACCCTATGTCTTGAGGTCAGGCACTCCACATAGTAACCCTCAAATTAGAAAACAATCTTCATCTTTACGGCCTCACAGTATGCCCTCTCTTTGAACCTTGTATGTGAACAATGTTGTACTGTATTTTCCTCGATAAGACATCGTTTTGACGCTGAGAGATGTCAGTGTGAGCAATTAAAATCATTATGAGAACAATTAAGCGCTAATGACTCTAGTGTATCACCGAGTATTCAGGGATTTCATTAAATCGGTATTTTCTTCAGAATCACTGTTTCAGGCTTTTTTTTTCCTTACTCAGCAACTAAAAAATATTACTGAATACCTTAAAGTTCAATAAAAGGAAGAGTAAGAACATAGGTCTAGGTGCTCAATAACCTGTAATAAAATTTAACGGTCTTTTAAATTATGTATCTAAAATGACACGTTCGGTGATGTGGATTATTAGAACAGTGCAGGTGTTCTCGTGTTCAAGTAAAGGCGCGTGGAAACCGGTTTCCGTGTATATAGCCATAAAATATTGGTTAGGAGAAATATAGTAGATTGAGTAATATCTTCTCTTTCGTTACGTAGTGTTATTGTGTAAATGTATCTTAAAATAATACTATATAGTATATGTATGTGTATATATATATGCATATATATACAGTATACACACACACACACACACACACACACACACACACATATATATATATATATATATATATATATATATATATATATATATATATATATATATATTTCATTTTCGTTTACGTCGATGTACTTACATGCATGAGCTAGTTATGCAATTACTAGTGAATTCAACCTAATCTGGTATCTCCTCCAGAAACCAACTACACTCAATCACTTTTATTAAACTATTATAAGTTTCC
The DNA here is from genome assembly GCF_040412425.1 of Macrobrachium rosenbergii. Taxonomy (NCBI): domain Eukaryota; kingdom Metazoa; phylum Arthropoda; class Malacostraca; order Decapoda; family Palaemonidae; genus Macrobrachium; species Macrobrachium rosenbergii. The sequence goes on from NC_089742.1 coordinate 56,434,999, forward strand.
TATTCTAGCAGTCCTTTATTCTTCTCTGAGCTCATTCCTACCCTTTGTCTCTTCTGTCTTCTTCCCAACCTATCCTAACCCATTCTTTACAAATCCCTTCCTCCCCTGAATTCTCGGCGGCCGGCAATAAAGCCACAGGAAAAGAAGTCACGGGAAATAAAGTCACAATTTTGGCTAGGAAAAAAGTCACAGGAAAAAAAAGTCGCACTGATTCATGGTGTTCGGTAATAAAGTCACAGGGGAAAATTCACAATATTCGTTTATGTTTATACGGTAATCCACAAAGGGCTTGTACTGTACTAAACACGCCGCAAAGGTGGATACTTATCGGGTTAAAACCCTTGGGAGTCACTATCTAGGAAAGATTGTGACTTTTCCCGTGACTTTTTTTCCTGTGCCTTTTTCACCTGGATTCGAATTCTCATCCTTTTCTCACCTTCCTGTATATCCCCTTTTATTCACACCTACTTCTCCTTTCCATCTCTTTCCTAGTTAGGGTAGGAAAGACACCTTCTTATCTGTTCTTCCTTACTCCGAATTGTCTATCCATTCTTCTCACGCCTTCTACTTCCTCTTCCTCCTCCCGCTCCTCATCTCCTTTCAGAACCTTTCATCGTGTTTTCCACAATTCCTCGTTTCTTTCCCTTTTTCCTTCATGGGTGAAGCGTCAGTAAAACACACTCGGGCGCGGAGGGTAGTCGGGGGTGGGGGAGAATGGGGAAGCACCCATGGGTAGGCTATGGGGTGGGCGTTAGGGAAAAGAGGTAATAACAATCATACCGGAACGAGGGAAGAAGACATTTCGCCTTTATGGCGGTGATCAATCACAATCTGGAAAGTAGGCTCACGAAAGTAGGCTCATTACTCTTTCGCGTCACATCAGAGTGTGGCTTGGTAATGGCAACTGTTGATCCGGGCGCCTCGAAACGATGAGGCTCGGTACAGTAGTTAGTTCTAGAGGATTAAAAGGTCCTCGGTACCTAAGGACTGAGAGAGACCCTCGGTACTCAACTAGATGATCCTGTGTGTTGCAAAAATGATGAAGTCTTTGGCAGAACCTCGATACTTCAAACGAGGTCCTCGGTAGTTGGTTGGTGCTAAGGAAACAGGCCCTCTTTAGTACTATAGCATCAACAGATCCTCAGAATATGTTAAGAATGTGGAGATCCTCAAAAGTTCCTGGGTACCAAGAGAACGAAAATATTCTCAGTAGATCCTCGGTACATAAGGATGAGGAAATCCTCGGTGCTCAAGCACGAAACGCTGAGTAACGATAGTAATGAGGACATAGACGTAATTACCTTCAGCACCATAAGGCGACAAGGATGTAACGACCATTTGGAGAACCATTTTGGATGTCCATTAGCGTACACAATACTTCGGTTTCTTTTAAACCTTCTTATGTTGTAAATACATCATGTGTTTTAATGCATGTATATATATATATGTGTGTTTGTATGTGTGTATTCGTGGATACTCGCTGTTATGGAAATGCATGCATGGTATTTACATTATAAAAAAAGTTTTTAAGTGTTAAAGACCATAGCTCTTTAACCAGAGAGTTAAAATTGTTAAAACTTGCTTCTGGCGTCTTAGTCTGGAATGAAAACTGCATTCGAAAACACTACGACCATACATACTGTATATTTTATGTTTATAATGAATAACCCAGAAACATAACATGCACAAGCGTTTTCAAGTGGAGGTAGCGTATGCCAATTTACATGAACGTCAAAGCATTCAGTCAACAGAAATAACATAGTAGTCTATCAGTGAGATATATTTACTCTTGAATTACATAACTAGTTAGATGACATGAACGTACATTACTGAGATAAAACCATTAACAGAACAGTGATCAAATAACCAGCCGGAGGACACCACGAGGACACCACGCAACAGATAAACAAAACGGATTCTCAAAACACCTCGAGGTAAGAACTAGACGCAACTGCAAATTGCTGTCTCCTCCCTCTCATTGCTGCGTCTCGCCCTTTTGTTATCGATACAATGGAAGAAAGCGAAAGGTCTGAGAGAGGGAGAGAGAGAGAAAGAGACACAGAGTAAACAAATAGAGACTGAAAGATACAATGGAAGAAAGCGAAAGGTCTGAGAGAGGGAGAGAGAGAGAAAGAGACACAGAGTAAACAAATAGAGACTGAAGATTAAATGAAGACATTTTGGAAAGCAAAAGTAAATCCCTCAGGCAAGTGAGTTATTGTTGACTGGTCACTTCGAACTGGGATACAGTAATTTGTTTGCTGGTGAATGTGATCAGTGACTTTTCGACTTAACTGGTAGAAAAAATGGTCGCCTTCTTTGTGTTGATAGAAGTAATATCGAACCAGGTTTTACAAAGTCACTTAATTTTGTTTACAGAATGGCTTTTCATACATATAAATATTTACTTCTAAGAAAATATTATTAAAGTCATTCGCGAGTTCTTCGTTACTGAATACTGACTATTTCGAAGAATTAATTAAAAGAATTCAGTAAATAATGATACTCGAACAGGATTTTTGACGATCTATTTCAGAAGAGCAAAATATTGCAAACAAAACAACCATGTTCCTGCAGTCACTACCATCAGTAACAGGTATTCTTGCTCAATACAATACGCCGATTGCCAAAAATGGCTCACTCCAAAAATGTAATAGCAGACGCGCATACTCATGAAGTAATTATCCTTTGCTGAATAGCATTTAAATAACAATGCATGCTTGTGCACACACGGAGTAATATGTCATTTCACAGGTGGTCAGTAACAAGGACAGGAAAAAAAGTCACAGAAAAAAGAAAATTTTGGCTAGGGAAAAAAGTTATTGATTTATGGTGGCTGGCAATTAGTTAGGTTATGTTAGGTTGGGTTAGGTTATAGGTTAGCTTAGGTAATAAGTTAGGTTGGGTTAGGTTATAGGTTAGGCTGGGTTATAGGTTAAGTTAGGTTAATTTGGGTTAGGTTAGGTTACTTTTTTCCCGCGACTTTTTTTTCTGTGACTTTTTTACCTGGATTCCATTTCAGCTAACCTACAGAGCAAAAACGTAGAACTTAGAATAGCAGGCTTAATATGCATAGTAGGTGACAACGCCATCAATAATACAGTAGGCTAAGTGTGAAGGGTTAATCTTGTGATCAGGGTTCTAAACTGGAAAATACGAGTAACTGTAGTTCTTACGGAATTCCTTCCTATCCAAACAGATCCTTGGAAATTCTCCCCCAATCTGAGTTTCCATAGGCCTATTGGGCCCGAAGAGGTATAAAAAAGTTAGCAGAGTCCTATAGCTTGGCCATCCAATTACTCCAGCCATCGCCCCAGTGATTCATGCACTTGGCTACGGTTTTAATACACATAGGCTACTAGCAACAATCCCCTTATCTCAAAATCGCAACAACATAAAAGTGATCACACTAGGCCTAAAAGTCTGTTAGGCATGGACCTTGTTAATCCGCTCTCCTAAATGGGCAAAACACCATTATGTCTGAATGATATAAATGATGAAGGAATAATTCTAATTATAATATCCCATTTACTGTCTACAACTTACAACATTCTTTTCCTTAACCTAATTAGATTAGAGTATTACAAAAAATTTAATGACGGGAATTAGTAAGAGAAATAATCTATATCCAAAACCCAATAACGTTCAACTCGATGTGGAAAAGCACACGATATCCCCACGATGTCACGTAACCATAAACAGCAAGGAAACAATTTACATACAGTACGCTCCATGCAGCCAACAATAATTCTCAATCAATCATAAATGCCAATAATCAAAACCCGCTATAACTGACGATCGCAATAAAATAAAAATATGATTGAAATACAGTGATACAGAACAATTATAAGTCTCACCTTGCACTAACAAGTTCCAAGGCCACCGCCCAGTGAGTTTGCTGCTATCGTTGGTATATCCAGAGGCACTTGTTACGTATCACATTTCAAGAGACACACTTGTTCACGTTTTCCCTGCCTCTGAAGTAAACTCAGTCTAATGTCTAAACATAAACTAAGTCTAAACAACACAAGGACGGCAGACATTTCAACTAAGTCTAGAGTACCAAACTGCTCTCTGTAAGCCAGATGGCGGAATATAAAAGTTTAAATATCAAGGTAAAAATAATATTATAACAACCGTAACAACTTGGCAACACTGGTTCTACGTGGATACAGCTGTATAAGCCGTAAACCCCGTAGGGGAGTAGAGCCTCAGTGCACCTCATGCGGTGCACTGCAGGCATTACTTTAAGGTTCACTGCAACATTCCTTAGGTCCCTAGCTGCAACCCCTTTCATTCCTTTTACTGTACCTCCGTCCGTATTCTCTTTCTTCCATCTTGCTACCCAACCTCTCTTAACATTTGTTTCTTAGTGCAATTGCGACGTTTTCCTCCTGTTACACCTTTCAAACCTTTCTACTCCCAACTTGGCCTTTTGCCTAAATTCTATATTCCATTCCATTCCTAGAAGCCCTAAATGCAGCCTTGTCTGAAAAAGGAATAAACAATGAATATAGGCCTATCATGCGATTAAATACCAGATTAACCAAATCCATCGCCTAGGAGCGATCTGCAAAGAGCTTATCCTCCCTCCCTCACGAGAGTGTCGTATATCTTTGCGTGGCTTCGGACCTGCTCAAATGTCTGCATCCACCACGAAGACCTTTACATTCTGCCACCAAGGGGACCTGCTGACCTACGCGTGCCTGCTGCGCACAATTTTGGCGCTCTGAGGCGCCTTACTAACACCTCGCTGTCGTTCTGCTACGAGGAAACACCCTGGATAATTTGAAAGTCATTATTAAGACAACAATGTCCAGTCTGATCACCCGACGAAGTAACAATGGATAAGAGGACTGCCATTCTGACTTAGTCGGTTGATGAGACTGGACATCGTTGACTTAATAATGACTTTCAAATTACCTAGGATGTTTCCTCGTAGAAGAACGATATCAAGGTTCGTTTGTCATGCGCCTAAGAAAGCCAAAATATGTGCAGCAGGAACGCAGAGGTCAGCAGGTCCCTTGGTGGTAGAGTGTGAAGGATTTCGTGGCAGATGTCCATATTCAAGAAGGTCCTACGCCAAGTCAAGATACATGACTTGTGAGAAAGGATAAGCTCTTTGTAGATCGCTCCTACACGATGAATCTGGGTATCATATTTTCATGACAGGCCTATATATATGCAATGTTTATTTTCTTTTCGGACGAGGCTGCATTTACATTTTCTACTGCCAAATCCACGTTAGAATTGAGTTATCAAGTAGTTATGGTTCTATTATAATATCATTTACCTTTATAAACTTTTATATCTTGGTATCTGGCTAACAGAGTTGGTAGCCTGAGACTTTGCTGACATGTCCGTCGTCCTTGTTTTGTTTATACTTGACTTACTTCGGAGGTGAGTGAAACGAGACTAGGTTAAGTGCGTCCTGGATTTAATAGTGTAACAAGTGCCTCTGGATTTACCAACGAAACTTAACAACTTCACGGATTCTGTTGGTGTAGCAACTGCAACCTCATGGTAAGATTCCTGTTTTAAAAAATTGCATTTCAACCATATTTATTATTAATTAAAAGTGGTTTTGGTTACTGGTATTTATGATTGGTTGATATTTATAAATTGCTCCCGCATGGTATTGTCGGGATATCGTGTACTTTTCCATATTGACCTGAAATTTATTGGTTTCTGGATATAGCTTATTTATTCCTGTTATTAATTTTTTTTAATACTCGAATCTAATTAGGATAAGCAAAAGAATGGTGGAAGTTTTATATAGCAAACGGGTATCATAATTACATTGTCTTAAATCGTGTATCGCTCAAGCCACATACTGTAGGGATTTGCCTGTTCATTGACGGGGATTATGGCAACACTGTAAGATGTACTCGCCCGCTGACAGAGGATGGGAGTAAACAAGTAAAAAAGGCCAATCGAGTTTTCTATATAGCGTATAAACAAAGCCACCAAAAACAGATCTGTCTTTCGGTGGTCTCGGTATAATGCTGTATGAGCTGCGGTCCATGAAACTTTAACCACGGCCAGGTGATGTCCTGGCCTATATCGCTGCTAGACGCACGATTATTGCTAACTTCAAGATACCATAAAATAAAAATTATTAAGGCTGGAGCGCTGCGATTTGGTATGTTTGATGACTGAAGGGTGGATGATTAACATACCAATTTGCAGCCCTGTGGCCTCAGTAGTTTTTAAGATCTGAGGACGGACAGAAAAAGTGCGGACGGACAGACAAAGCCGGCACAATAGTTTTCTTTTACAGAACACTAAAATGCTGGAGAAAGGACAGGTAAGAAAATAACAAACGAATGGAAGGAGAGAGAAATCAAAGCGATCCCACTGTCTTATGGCACCGTTATATAGGACTAGACCTCGACTTTTTTAAACTATCAACTGTGGAAATTCAGTATTTTTCATATGAACAGTGTTACATTTAATAACGTATCCTACCTCTTTACAAGTCAGTGCTCATCGAAAAGTACATACGATTTTCAGTTAGGCTTAGCTTTCCCTTATGATTTTCTATAATAGCCTTCATTGTTGTTACCAAACGTAGTGTGAAATCAGCACGCTGTAGAAAAACCTCTCGAACTGTACATCCAAATATACAATTATGAATTCCATTTATCTGGATTCACAAATACATTTTTAATGTCAGAACGTTTGCTGTGTTTAGTACGAGAGAAGTGGGGTGCATTCTTGTACTATACGTAGGCCTATACTGATGTTACTTAATGCCAACCTTGCTGACTCATATCTATCTCTGTCAACGAAATACTAGACCGGCATGCGGCATATGAAGATGGAGCCCGGCGACAATTTTTCGGTTTTCTTGGTTTGTTATCAATAAACTGCTGAACGTGAGAAAGGGTCTGAACGTATTAAAAAAAATTAGAAATAAGGTATTCCTTTTAGCACCTCTTTGGGAAACTAAACCCATGAGACTATACCTTTTGAATGCTTAGCTTGATTAGGCTAACCTGTCATAGCCAGAATTTTTTTTATAATAAACCTTTTTGCAACATTTTATTGCATCGGTATACACGTTGCCGTAAGATACAACCCGATTTTGTCAACAGCGAGGTTTCTAATGTTCTCCCGCCGGAATTTCGACAAGTTACTGTTGCATCACCCTCCCCGCCCAGTACACTATAAGCCTAACCCACTTATCCTTATGACGTGATTTCTACTTTTACTTTCATAAAACAAGCAATATACGAAGGGCTATTGATCAGATCAGTATGAAAGGACAATGACAGGTAAGCAACATTCGAACTAGAAAAGGAATTTTGTGAGATCTGACCGAGTCGGTGGTGACTTTTTTTGTCAGTCATGACATTATGACTTTTATCATACACACATACATACACACACAAACGGAGCTGCAACATGTATTTATACACTGGTGGTATGAACAGGATGTAGGCATCTAAGAGACTGTAACAAACCTTTGCAAGGACTCGAGCCTGTAGTACTAATACCAGAGCCTATAAATACGAGCCGCAGCACTTGCAGGACGCCATGTTCGTTTACGTTTAGCGCTGCAAACGGACGTGGGGCATAACTATTAGTTTGGGAAGCAGCAGACCATGTCAGGCCATAGATCCATACCTGTAGAAGCACTGTAGACAGTGAGATGTGAGTTGATAAACATATGTTCGATGTTTTGATGGGTTGAAAGGACAGACATATATTACCTTACAGTACTTCAGTGTGGAACAGACAATATTTGAATGCATGACTGGGCCAGTCTGACAGCCTCACCGTCACTCATACCGCATTTTCCTGGCCTAAAGAGCATTCACAGCCAAAATAGTGTTGCGCTTTCAATCCACATACTGCAATATTAGTGAAAATATGCATGTGTGCAATATCAATGACATTTATTTAAAGAGCTACGTAGGCAGTTCATATGACATCATGTTATGGCAATCAACCTCCTCAGGTGACAGCTTACTGTACACCTGTCAAAATTTGGCTACAGAAATGGGTGGGTCAAACCTTCAGCCCTTACTTAAATGCAATTTACTTTACATCATTACTTTCTGATATAAACTCAGCATTCATAGCTTTTTTTATAAACAATCACAAGTACATAGGCAAACTATAAATGCCTAAGTATCTTTGCTTTTCTGTTCATTTTGTTGCTTCGAGTAAGCATTTTTCTGGTCTCGAATTTGAAATAGTAGTACAGCCTGCAGCGAAGATGGAGCTGGATGATGGAGTTCAGGAGACTCGTCTCGATGAGCTGGACAGAACACAACCTAACCTGCCTGGAAGGTACCTGCTTCTCAACTTTTCCCAACAGTTGAGGCAGGATGTTGCTTCTGATAAGCAGACCGCGGATCTGCTTTTCAAACACCTTTTCCGCACGAGTGAGGAACTCTGACAAACGATCGGAAGGCATGCACACGGAACCAAAAGCTGAATCAGACATATTACAATGGTCATACACTTTGCAGTGGCAATATAGAATTTAGGCCTACAATGGTCATACACTTTGCAGTGGCAATATAGAATTTAGGCCTACAATGGTCATACACTTTGCAGTGGCAATATAGAATTTAGGCCTACAATGGTCATACACTTTGTGGTGGCAATATAGAATTTAGGCCTACAATAGTCATACACTTTGTAGTGGCAATATAGAACTTTGGCCTACAATAGTAATACACTTTGTAGTGGCAATATACAATTTAGCCTACAATAGTCATACACTTTGTAGTGGCAATACAGAATTTAGGCCTACAATAGTCATACACTTTGTAGTGGCAATACAGAATTTAGGCCTACAATAGTCATACACTTTGTAGTGGCAATACAGAATTTAGGCCTACAATAGTCATACACTTTGCAGTGGCAAGAACTCGGGAGAGAGCTTTGGATGACGACAGACGTGCATTTTTTTGCTCCGTCGCTTTGTTGACTGTTTTGCTCGTTACAAGCAATTATTGCTCATTGCCTTATCTTGGAGACCTTGATCAACTTGTTGCCTTACTATGGCAACCAAGGATGCCGTACGAGACGTTGAAGAGGATCTGGCTTTATCAAGTAGTGAAACAAGTGAAATAAGTTATCTTGCTACATCTAGGTCTAGGAGGAGAAGGAAAAAACCGAAGAAAACTAAAGTCAGTGAGATGGAAGTAGCTGAGAGTGATGGAAATCTTGTAGTCAATAAGAGACTAAAAGTAGTGAGTAGGAAAAATGTGGATAACAATCCTAGTTCAAGTTTGATGGTTGATCATTCTGCTGCTGGGCCTAGTACTACACGGCAGTCGAATATCATTCCGGGTAGTGGTCATGAAGCCAATAATGAAGGACTAAGTTCAAGGAAGTGTTTGTATTTTCCCAATGCACTGGAAATGGATTTTCATGGCAAGATGCAGTGGACGGTAAGACTTTATAAAAAAACATCCAAATTTTGAAGTATTGTTTAAGGAAGGTAAATATAGACCATATATAACAGTTAAGGATGATAATGCTGTGAATTTCTTATCTACCACTGGCTTTGAAGATATTGTGTTAGAAAAACCAAAGGATGATGGGAAGTACACTAAAGTAATTGTGTTTGGTTACCCTTTATGTATGGATCCAAATGATTTCTTGGTAGACGAAAGGTTTGTTTGGGCTAAACGACGTGAGGTTAAGCAAAAAGGTGAGACTAGTCTACAACCGCAGGTGATAGCACTTATAAGAGGTGAGGTTCCAGAGAAAATATTTGTTTCCTGCCTTGGATATAAACGGCTTGCTGTGTTTAAGGAAAGTCCTGTGTTATGTTTCAAATGTAGCAAATGGGGCCATTTTGCATATAAATGTGAGAGTAATTTTTAAATGTAGATATTGCAGCAAAGGTCATGACTCGAAAGAATGCTTGGATAAAATAAAGAATAATGTTAAAATTGTTCCAAAAATGTTGCAATTGTGGAGGTGACCACAATGCTAGTTCTTGGTTTTGTAAAAAAGACCAGTTATTGGTGTTAAGACTCCAAGTGCTTTAGCTTCTCAACCACTGAATATGAACGAAAACGGGGTTGTTATGCCAGCTACAAACGTATGGGAACGAAGAGAAGAAGAAAGGCAACGTCAAAAGGGGAGACCTCTAGTCGTAGTCTAGTTTGTGATAGACATGATAGTGTTATTCAAGCACTTCGTTTAGAAATAGAAGAACTTAAAAGGTAATCTTGAGCATGAATGATAAACTATCAAAAGTGTGTAATGCTACTGGTAAAGTCGTTTCTATTGGAACGGAGGAGAATGTTACTGAAGTGAATGATAGGTACTAGACCTAATAAGGTCAGTATTCAAAAAAGAAGATTCAGATTGTAGATGGAGCTACTTGTAATGATATTATGTCTGAAAGAGAATGTAAAAATGCCGAATTAATGTGTACTGATAATGTGTTTCAGTGTAGCCCCATTTATGACAGAAATTGACAGATTTGCCAAATGAAAGGAATGGATGTGACAACTTAGTTGCTGGTGTTGCTTCCTTATTAGATATAGTACTAGAGTACATGCAGCGGCCAGATGAAGACCTTAAAATGAATGTGGTTACTTTTGCTAGAAAGATGAGGAAGGAGATTGATCAAAATGGAGGGTTTTGTCTTAAAACACTATCGTGGAATGTAAATAGTCTTCAAAAGAGAGGAACCGATGTTCATGCTTGGGTTCTTTTTCATGATTTCGATGTAATAACTTTACAAGAAACTGGTGTTAATGGGGCTGGTTTCCAATTAACAGGATATCAGTCATTTGAACTTCCGGCAGATATTGAGAAAAATATAAGGGATCTAACTACCTTTGTGAAAAATAATATACCAGCTGTTTTATCCGTAGCGACTGAAATCAACGGCACTGAATGCTTGAGTGTAAAATTATGTTTAAAGGATATTGTATTTCATATAATTAATGTGTATGTACATGCTGATAAATTGGATCTTGAGAATTTACCTAAGGTTATTTTTAATGAGTACTGTTTATTAGTGGGTGATCTTAATGCTCGCCATCATGATTTGGGAAGCAGTGGTAGCCAAAATAAAAATGGTTTTGTATTGAATAACATAATTAATTCATTGGAAAATGTCAGAGTCTTGGGAATGGTGCGCCAACGCACGTGAGAGGTGGCAGAATTGATTATGCAGTACTTTTAATATGTTTGAATGTACAGCTGATTCGGTAATTGTTAGTGAGCTCGTTAGTGATCATTTTGCTATAGAAGTATCTTTAAGTATAAACAAGATGTTTGTCAGTAAAAAAAGGAAGTGCTATCATTTAAAACATGATAAAAAATTAGAGTTTATGAATAAAGTTGGTGAGTGGTACAGACATTACAAGGATGTTAATGGTCATCAAAACGATGAAAACACATTCTATGAAGATTTGCTCACTGTCATTGATAGTATTTTTAAATATTCCTAAAAGAATGGCTTCCCGTCATATAAAAAGACTGTGTATTCAAATGACAAAATAGTTCGGGGTTGGAATAAATTGCTTGAAAAGCTCAAAGTAATTGGAGTAAGAATCCAAATGATGATCGGAGTAGAGAAACCATGATGCAGATAGCAGACAGGACAGCAGAGGTAAGAAGGAAGGTCAGAAGTCAATATTGGGATAAGTTCTTGGAAGAAATTTCATTTACTAAAGAGATTGGGTCTATATGGAATTTAGTCAATAAAGTTAGAAAAGAAAAGGAAGGAAACCGTAGCTCATCACGATCCGAATGGTAAAGCGAACGAATTGATTAGGAAATTGTCGGAAGCCGCCAGTATCAGTGGTCTGCCAAACAATGTTCAGGCCTGCTTACGTAACAGGCGCCATAAACGAAGACAACTCGTGGCGTTACAAAGAGGCGATCAACTGTGAGACTTGCTTGCCATTTACAAAAGACGAATTGTTGTTTTGTATGAAGAAAGGTAAATCTACCGCGCCAGGTGCGGATGGGATAACGTACGATGTTGTAAACTGTTTAATTATGATGGAGGATAGTCCTTTGTTAGATCTAATTAATCTTTTCATATAAAAATGGCAGGCTGCCTAAGAAATGGAAGATAGCTCTTGTTGTACCTATTTTGAAGAGCAACGGAGAATATAGGCCTATTTCACTTACATCTTGTTTGTGTAAATTAATGGAGAGTCTTGTATTGAATAGATTACTATATATGATTGGTGACCAATTATCGTCGAATATGTTTGGTTTCATAAAGGGGAAAAGTACTTCAGATTGCGTTATTAAAGCCTTAAGTAATGCTAATGTTAAATGCAGAGTATTTGTTGACTTGAAAGGAGCTTTTGACAGGGCTTGCAGTGATGTGATTCTTGAAGAGCTTGTTAACAAAGGTGTCAGGGATTTTTACTGAGGTGGATTAGGAGTTACTTAACTGGAAAGAAGAGCAAAAGTTTGGTTTCAAGGATATGAGTCCGAGGAAATGTTGATGGAGTTGGGTATTCCTCAAGGTGGTGTTCTCAGTCCTACCCTTTTAATGTTTTAATGGATAAAATTGCAAGGCATAATTTCCCTGCTGGTACTGAGGTTATTGTTTATGCTGATGATATTCTGATACAGTGTGTCAGTGAAATCATTTTAACGAGGGCTATGGCAGAATTACAGAATTTGTGCATGCACATGGGCTTGTGATAAATGAACAAAAGAGCAAATTTCAATCAAAGATGGCTAATAGTAATACAGTTACTATAAATGGTAAAACTTTGGAGAAAGTAAATAATTATAAGTATCTAGGTATGTACATTGGATTTAACAAAAGCTCGAATGAAATTAATTACTTGAAAAATGTCTGTCTAGCTCGAATGAGACCTTGCAGGTGTTGGCAAACAAAGGTAACGGTGCTGGTATTCCTGTTTTAAGAATGATGTACATCAGTACGGTGCGTTCAGTTATTGACTATGCATCACCTGTGCTGGTGAATTATTCGAACTCAGAGTTGAGACCACTGGAAATAATTCAGAATAAAGCAATGAGAGTTATTTTGGGTTGTTCCATAAGTACTAGGATTGAAATCATGAGGCTGGAATTGAATCTACCGAGTGTTGTTGATCGAGTGCAAGAGGTAGCGGCTATGGCTGCTCTACGTATGATTAGAAGGGGAGAAAGAACCTTAAAGAGTGCTGTTGACAGTTATTCAGGCAATAGAAGTTATGTTAAATTTAACAGTTATTTTAAGAAACTGTATAATATACTGATGAAATATATCATAAGATTCTGTGTAAAATTACAAGTAGTAGTTCAATGAAGCCGTGGTTGTGTTACAAAAATAAATGTAAATATTTTGTAAACTTGACTGTAAAAAGTGAGTGCAACACATACGAATTGAAACAAATAATTTTGTCTAAAATAAATACATTGCCTAAGAGTAATAGTATACATATGTACTGTGATGGTTCAGTGAATGGTATCAAGGTTGGATGTGGTGTGGTTATAAGGGAATATTATGAAAATGATGTGAGTATTGACGAGACACTGTCAAAAAAGAATAGAAGATAAAACTTTATTACTACCGCTGAATTACATGCCATTCATGATTCGATGGGGTTAACTTTAGTGGTAAACAAGATGAAAGACGTGTTTGTTTTCGTGGATTGCCAGAGTGCTCTTCTTGCTCTTAACTCTAGATTTCCAATTGACAAAGAATTGGTAAATAAGTGTAAAGAACTTGTGTATGTAATAGAAGAGCAAGGGTATTTTGTCAAGTTTTTCTTGGGTGCCATCTCACGTTGGTATTCATTTGAATGAGATGGCTGATAGTTTGGCAAAGGATGCTACAAACCAAAAATAATATTGATATAGAAAGCACAATGGCTCTGAGCAGAATAAAGAAAGGGGTAAAATAAAGAGGTCTTTTGTGGAAGCAGCTGAAATTGAAAAATTTTAAATGATGGGAGCGTCAGTATGAGACACTATTTGGTCGTGTCCGAAAACAGCAGTTGTATATGGAAGGGCATTATCTAAATTAGATACTTTAATTATGAGATTACGTTTAGGATATAAATATTCTTGGGAATACATTAATGATGAAAACTCTAACTGTAAATTATGTGGTGAGTTACGAAGCATACTTTTACAACATTATGTTATGGAATGTAATAAATTATCAGAGTTTCGTGACCCCAGAATTGTTGGATGTAACAAATCAAGTATGTTATTTTCTGAAAATGAAGTTTGTTCCAAAATTATAAAGAAATTCCCCTCATTTTGTATTGAATAAATAATTGTGAGCTATTTGCCTGTCCTTTAGACGATTTTGTAATATTTGAATTTTGTTATATTTGCTCTTGTATGACTTTTTGCCTGTAGTAATTTTTGCTATAGTATTAAAAAAATATGCATTATAGTTTGGCATTACCTTTTGTATAAATCGGGTCAAAATACTTCTCATGTAAAATATTTGCTTTTCATTATTATTTTTGTATATATTTTTTCCTCATTCTCGGAATCCTTTGAATTTTGTTGGTGAGTATAGCAGCATGCTGCTACACTCCATTTGATGTATATATCAATAAACTTTTTGAATTTGAATTTGAATTTGCAGTGGCAATATAGAATTTAGGCCTACAATGGTCATACACTTTGTAGTGGCAATACAGAATTTAGGCCAAAGGCCAAGCAACGGGAGCTATGAGGTCATTCAGCGCTGAAACGGAAACTGACAGTAAAAGGTTTGATAGGTGTAACAAGAGGAAAATCTCGCAGTTGCACTATGAATCAATTGTTAGGAGAGGGTGGAAAGTTAGTGGCGGCAATATACCTGTGATTCCTGGACAACTTCACGATCAGGCTCCCAGCAGTTTCCCCATACCAAGCCCGGTCACGCAGGCTAGCTGTCAAACGTCACTAGACTGCCCGCGTCCGTTGGGAGCGGTGCATACCCATAAACAAATCATGGCTGCCAACTTTTGCAACAGGTCCTATTTATTAGCTCTGGCAAAGCTGAGAAGCAGACTGGCCCTGTCATGCATTCAAATATTGTCTGTTCCACACTAAAGTAGTGTAAGTTAATGTACGTCTGTCTTTTCGACTCATCGTAACATCGAAAATATGTATATCAGTTTAAATCTACTGTCTACAGTGCTCTACAGGTATGTATCAACGATTTAACATGGTCTGCTATCTACCAAACTAATAGTTATGCCCACCTTCTGCACACCTCGCCGTACATGTAAACAAACATGACGTCCTGTTATAAGCCCCTGGGGAGCCTGGAAGTGCTGCGGCTCGTATTCATAGGCTCTGCTAATACCTGCTACGCTGGTTGTCATCGGTTTTAAAATGCTTTTAACAATCGCTACTTAAAAAAACTGCAGTCGAGCCTTTTGGCATATTTACAACAGCTTCATACATTATGAAGGAAGCTTGCGTAATATATATTGTCTAAAAACTACAAGAAATCTTACTTTGGAAGTGAGTGCAGACCGCAGTTCAGGTCCAGCTCAAGCTCTGAATCGTGATGTCAGGTTAGATGATTCCCGCGGACCCCTCCATCTCTGGATGCTATTCGTTTACCAGTATGGTGTTACGGTAGGAATTCAGTGTCCGTTTTAGCACATTTGAATAAGATAGAATTAAGCCAGTCACCGGTGCTGACATGTGTCGCCACGAAAGAATGTTTTAAGACAGTACTTCGATGACATAACGCCGGTGGACTGTAAAGGATCATCAACCACTGGAGCTATTCTGTTTACTAGGCTAGCACTGCGTAGTTCGATGTTTCGCCACCAGGCTGGCGCTGTTGTCAGCCTCAGACGCCCGGGAACCGCCAAAAATTGAATAGGTGCTTACTGTGCCCTACGATTTTTTTTTTCGTTCATCATTTTCATAAAGATAAGGTGTGCAGCTTGTATAATTACGGACGCAGGAAGTTTTCTTCCAGAGAAAGTGGAATAACATTTCACAGGTAAGCAAAGCAAACTGAATATGATTGACCCGTAATATCTTGATAGTAGTTGATATGTACGCTCTCTCTGTTGACATGTCTTATATTTTCTGCATATTATCGTGGAATATATGTGCAGTGGCAGTTTCAGTTTCCAGATCAGAACACTCATCTTATCTATGCACATGATATAGCGTAAAAGTAGTCTTGCTGGTTATAAAATATGCCTAGGCCTATAGGTTACTGGCTGTGCCAACAAGTCTCGTCTTTTAAACACATCACTGTGAGGAATAAGGTCACCTGCAGAAATTTGTCAGTCTTTAAGCTATCTTTGTAGTTTGTAGGCCTGTCGGTTAATGTCTATATCATCAGTGATTCAGTTTTTGAAATAAAAAAGCAGCGTTATTGTTGTTAAACAAAACATTTTATCAAACATAGTTTCTCAACGAAATTCGTAAGCCTTGCCCTTAATGAGAGTATATCAGGAGACGTAAACAAACTTAATATAAAAACTTACAGTATATTACTAGATTCAAAGTAAAAATAACTGTATTTTTCATGTGTGTAACAAATCCTGGTTTAAGTTTTGTTTTCATCATGCATCGTGTCTCGTAGATTGATAATACCAAACAGATGACGTTTGATAGCCTAGGCTATACCTATGCCCTCAACTATTCATTTGGTAGGATGCTATATCGTTTAGGTGTTATCCTTAGGGCAACTCAGTTTCGAATATATAAAAATAATTCCTCCATGGCACCCGTTATCGAATCAGCATGCCAAAGTGAAATAAGAAAAAAAGTAGCCCTTAAGAATGGTAACGAGGAAAGGCATCGTTGCCGAGCAAACACTAGGCCTATGCTTACTGATTCGGCAGATATTTTTATTGTTGTGTCCATTTTCAAGAACATTTTATCGAAATGAGTCCAAATTACTGTCTTATGGTAATCCTTAATTAACAATCGTCTCTACATATCGTTCCAAAGCCTTAGAAGAGAAAGAAGTAACTTCGCTAGTCTTTTGTAGTGTTGGTTTATTTACAAGACGCTGAGCGAGGGCGGGGGAGGGGTTGGGTGTTGGGGGGGAAGGGGAATATTTTGCTGACCTTATTTCCAAAGTTGCTAAACATGTTAAACACCATGTAGTTTATTAAACGAATGCCTGGCGGTTGGTAAGACTGGACGCTATTGCTCATGTTAGCCTACATTGTCTTGGTTTAAACCATAGAGCTTCAATAACATGGAGTGGCGATCACCCTGCCGAGCGTGTGACCTCGGGCGGCCATGTTGAAAGGTCCCGGTCCAGCTCATAAAACTATACTGTGAGACGAAGCACTACGGTAACTTTGCTTTTTTTCCCTCTTGTTTAAGTATTGTAAGAATATGTTATTTTTTATAGGTAAATTAACCATCACTGTAAATATACTTCGAAATATTTCTATTATGAGGTTTATTGTAGTTGAAGTACAGAATTTTGCATTCTAATCCGTATAATCTCAAATATTTATTATTATTATTATTATTATTATTATTATTATTATTATTATTATTATTATTATTATTATTGTTAAAGAAGAAGAGTTAAATAAAGAATAAAGTTAGTTATTATTAATAATAATAACAATAATAATATAATAATAATGATAATAATAATAATAACAGCAACAACAACAACAACAAAAACAACAACAACAATAATAATAATAATAATAATAATAATAATAATAATAATAATAATAATAATAATAATACTTTACCCAATTTCACAGAGGAAAAATTACCTTACAAAAACAGGTTAACCTAAGTACTCCAACCAGTGTGGTCAAAGCCTTAAGCATTTGATCTTGGATCTAAGCAATGTCTAGCATAAATTACAGGACTTTCTTTGTATAGTGTCACTAAACACTAATTAAACAGTGATGTACAATCATTAAACACTAACACTCACTATACACTCGCACTCACTAAACACTCGCACTTATTATACACTCACACTCACTAAACACTCGCACTTACTATACACTCACGCTCACTAAACACTCACACTCACTATACACTCACACCCACGCTCAATAATGCTAAACACTCACTGAATACTCAACATTCACTAGTCACTCTCTATTATACTAAACACTCACTAAACACTCATAAAACACTAAACACATGCTAAACATTAAGCATTGAGTAAATACTCACTATACACTAAACACTCACTAAACATTCACTAAGCACTCACTATGCACTGAACAATCAATATGCTCATTAAACCCCTAAACACTCATCAAACACTAAACAGTCACTGAACATGAACTAATCACTCATTAAACACTCACTAAACACTCACACACTAAACATTCACTAGACACTAACATTCACAAAGCATTCACTAAACCCTAAACACTTACTAAACGTTCACTGAATACTTACACACTAAACATTCACTAAACCCTAAACATTCACTAAACACTTATATACACATAAATATTCACCAAACCCATACCCACTAAACATTCACCAAACCCTAAACACTCGCTAAACATTTGCTAAACACTTGCTTATTAAACATTCAGGATAAAAAAAAATTCACAACGCACTAAGCCCCTGTTCAATTTGTGCGGTTACCAGACCTTTCAAGATGGCTGCAAGGCTCTGTAGCACCACCCTGGTGGAAGGCCACCGAACTATGTGCTTACTGGTATACAGATAGCATCTCCAGATATTTACTCTCTATGGTTTAAACCCACAACAGTGATTCATGAGTCCAATGGTTTATATATATATATATATATATATATATATATATATATATATATATATATATATATATATATATATTACTGTACGTATGTATGTGTATGTATTTAAAGTGATTATGCAATTATTTATTTGTATTTTTATAATTTACTGATGGTTCAACGTAAACCAACATTTTAGCTTGTTTCGTTACAAGGAATATTTAGAATGATTATTTATATGTCTGTAGATTATTCATTGTTCGATATCAATCAATATTTTCTGTTTTTGTTAAAAAATAATATATAGTAATTTAACTGAATAAAATAGATGGATTATGCAAATTGATTTTATACTTAGCTTTCTCAATTCTTCTTATAATTCGCTTTTCCTGCACATCAGTATTGGTCGATAATTGGCCAATGTTCATATTTCGATGAATAAAACAGCTTATTTCTTACAGCTTTACTTATATGCCTAACGATTACTGATATTCAGTAAGGGGATAAACTTTTCTAACAAAGCTGTATTAGTGATACGCGTGGAGGTATCAGCATTGTTCTAATCGACTGTGTTGATTTTCTCCGTAAATCACATTACACGATTGCAAGCGAGACATAGCCATGCATACGTGCGAGGAACGTACAGTACATGACTTGAAAAATCCTGTGAAAATGAACTGAAGAAATGACACTTTCTTTGGAGAGAAGTTATTTTCACTTCATTTTTATTTTATTGAAGCAATGGCACTTTTTCTGGAGAGAAGTTATTGTCACTTCATTTTTAGTTTATTGAAGAAATGGCACTTTCTTTGGAGAGAAGTTATTTTCACTTCGTTTTTAGTTTACTGAAGAAATGACACTTTCTGCTGAGTACTGCGTCTCATTCCACTTTTAGTTCGTTGCAGTGAACAAAAAAATCAATTTTAGCATCAGCACGTTTTATTCATTATTAATTGTTAAGTTTATTGGGATAGTCGTGATGAGAAGAAATGAACCAGATTAGTAAAATAATGTGCATTTGTTAGGATACAACTCAAAGAACTTATACATTGTTCCTATGAGTATATACGTATATACTGTAGTTTATATATATACATATATAAATATATATATTTATATATATAAATGTGTGTATGTATATATATATACATATATATATATATATATATATATATATATTATATATATATTATATATATATATATATATATATATATATATATATATATATATATATATATATATATATATGACTAGTCATACTATCGTGACGTTTTTCATATTCACAAAGATTAAACCACAAATATAGTTTAACATCCATTAGTGTAATTCAAGAATAACTTATACCAGTAGGTATGAATCATGCCTGTTTTTTGGAAACAACGTTGACAGGTGATTTTTGACCACTGAGCCAAATTATGATGGCAGGCTCAAAAGTCACTGAACATGGTTACCCTAACAGGCATCGGTTCGAACCTGCTTGGGGACGAAGCACTTATGAATCATGATTCTTTGGGTTATATATATATATATATATATATATATATATATATATATACATATATATATATATATATATATATATATATATATATATATATATATATATATATATATATATATATATACATATATATATATATATATATATATATATATATATATATATATATATATATTATATATATATATATATATTAAGCCACAAACGCCGTTTGTATTCAGTTCATATACCTTAGGAATAACTTAACCCAAAGGGAATAGTGATTCATAAGTGCTTCGTCCCCGACAGGATTCGAACCGATGCCTGGTTTAGAAACAACAATGTTCAGTGACTTTTGACCTCTGAGCCATCATATGCTCAGTATGTAAAAAATGTATATTATATATGTATGTGCGTGTGTGTGTGTCTGTGTATATACATAAAGTTAACATACCTTAGTTTTACTTCAGACCACTGAGCTTATTAACAGCTCTCTTATTTTTACGTGGCTAAGAACCAATTGGTTACTTAGCAACGGACCTACAGCTTATTACAGGAATCCGAACTCATTATAGCGAAAATGAATTTCTATCACCAGAAATAAATTCCTCTAACTCTTCTCGCCATTGCTGAGACTCAAACTCGGGCCTAACGAGTGCTAGTCCTCAGTTTCACCGACCTCGCTCAGTGAAGAGCTTGTGTGTATATATATATAAATGTATATATATATATATATATATATATATATATATATATATATATATATATAGAGAGAGAGAGTGAGAAAATATATATATATAAGAGAGAGAGAGAGAGAGAGAGAGAGAGAGAGAGAGAGAGAGATGCATGTAGACACCCAGAATCATTGTACAATGAAAATGGAAAGACAAAGAACAAATAAGAAATAAAAAGAGAGAAACAAAGAAAGGAAAAACTGACAGAAGAAAACAGAATCACACATTTGTGCCCCCATCACATGACGGAACTTGTGGTATCACACGAACTCTCCCTTTGAGAAAGTGTATATATCAAGTCTCGTGACGGGAAAAGTACATACGAGCATACCAACTTTCTCTCTATGGAGATGTACACCAAATTCCGTCATTGGGAAGCAAGAGGCGCATGTGCGATAAGGGGTGACATGTGTTGCCAGCAAGCTGACAAAATACCCCGGACAGGGCAAACATTTGCACACAAGTTGCTAAGAGAAGCGAATCAGTATTGAGCTGCTTTAAGGAAATGCTGTGAAACGGAAGAGTAGAAACGAAAGGAAAAGTCCGAGGAGAATCATTTCCAGAACAGGTCGAAGATTCATAACGAGGGCGGAGGAGGATTCCGATCTGTGAAGAAACGGTTCGACTTTGAAACGGTTTGAATTTGAAACGGTTTGAATTTGAAAGGGTTCGAATTTGAAACGGTTTGAATTTGAAACGGTTCGACTTCGAAACAGTTCGAATTTGAAACGGTTTGACTTCGAGACAGTTCGAATTTGAAACGGTTTGACTTCGAGACGGTTCGAATTTTAAACGGTTCGAATTTGATTCGACTGTGAAACGGTTCGAATTTGAAACGGTTCGACTTTGAAACGATTCGAATTTGATTAGACTGTGACACGGTTCGAATTTGAAACGGTCAGCATTTGACTTTCAGTTTCGCGAGTAAAGGGAGGTTTTCAGTAATGTTCTTACGAGACGCAAATAACAGAAATTGTCTTGCTTTTTTGAGGGATCTTACGGATCGCAAATGTTATGGCAATATACAATGATAAAACATAAAACAGAAAAATAAAGGCAGAAGTTGGTCTTTAAATTAACTTTCGCTCTCTCGTTATCTTGCAGCTTTAGATGGCAGAATTCCCATAAATTATCGACCAGTGAAATATTATATATCCACAAATCGTAATTTCCAGATAATACCTAAACTATATATAGAGACTGATTTCGAATGAGTCACAAATAAAATTTGATTAAAGATTTTTTCAAATAGTACATTAATAGTGAAAAAAATCAAGATAAAAAATTAAAAGCTTATAATTAAAGATGACCAGACTTTTTTCTTTTAAAGTTCAAGAAGAAACTGTGACAGATTAAGAGACTTTTTCCTTTTAAAATTCAAGAAGAAACTATAACAGACGACCAGACTTTTTCCTTTTAAAATTCAAGAAGAAACTATAACAGATTACCAGACTTTTTCCTTTTAAAATTCAAGAAGAAACTATAACAGATTACCAGACTTTTTCCTTTTAAAATTCAAGAAGAAGCTGTGACCCAAAATCTCCAAATGCTATTTTCGTTTCTGCTAACGGTATGCAAATGAAAGCTTAGATATTTGCATAACTGACAATGAAAGACAGTAGAGTAAATCTAGGTCACTGTAGCAGTAGTTACTCTAAAATTAGATACAGTAGATGACAGATGTTGCTTTTAGTTCATCCTTGCAAACGTGCATTTTTAATATTTATTTGTTTCATTCTCAAGAAAATTCATGGTTAGCTGGTATACATAAAGAAACTTTATCTACAATGATTTATTTAAGTAATATTTTTTTAAAAGACTATTTTGTGGTTGTCCTAAGCTTCTATCCGCAACACTAACGGACAGTCAAGAGTGATGATATACAACCTTCATTTGACTATTTTTAAATATTCTTCTGTTATCTTTTAAAAACAACTAAAGCTTTCTTCGTCAACCATAGGTGAATTATTCATCACATTTACTCTCTATAACTCCCGGTAAAAGAAAAGCCGCACTATCAGATATGATATTTTATTAAAATGTTAACAATGTTACATAGCCTTATAAAAATATAGACAAGAATAAGGATTCTGTAGTCAGATGCGTCAGTCATATTCGCATGACTAGGTCTTGTGTCTGGCCTGTACTAAATTGGATCTTAAGTGGCTTCATGTGGGTGTACAGGTTCTCATCACAAGGTATAAGAGAGACATCAAACAACAAATAACAATATAAATATACAATTATGTACAAAGGATAAATGAACTTTTATTAAGCGTCTCTTATACGCTGGAATCAGGTACGTCAAGGGTCATTTGTCACATAATAAATTAAAGCCTGCAGCAGCATTTCAAGTCGTTGCCGTGGCCTCGTCAGTAGGCCCAGTAAAGTCCAGTAGTCAAGTTCTGTTTATGGCTCCTCCAACACAAGCTGTCGAGGACGACCATCCGGTAAAGCGTTCGACTGGTATGGCGTTAGGTGGGGAGCCCCGAAGGCCTCCCAATATCAACGTCAAAATGTCTTTGGCGTTCAAACGATCCGAGTAACTCAATGGACTGTGCTACGAGTCTTGCCAAAGGCATGGCCAGCATGCCTAGTTCAGGCAAGACCCCAGAAATAAATACAACAATAAATACAATGAGGATGCAGTAGAGCGAGTTTCCGGGGTGGGTGACCTTCTTCATCTTGGTGCGTCTTCTTCTTCATGTTTCTCTTCTTCTTTGCCAGCAAAGGAGACGTTGGAGACTGAGCTCGTGCCTTCAACCTTCCCCCAGAAAGCTGGACGGAGATATTCATGTCCTTTATTCTGCCTCCGATTCTTTTTCTTCTAAGTCTTCTTGGTATTTGGTGATGGCATCTTGGACGGCAGTAGCCAGGCGCTGTACGACCGGGGTATCAAGAAGGGCACGGGCAGAGCTGACGTAAGAGCTGTAGGAGTCATGTGGGTATTCGTATTCTTCGTAGCCCGTGCCACTGGCATACCCGGTACCAGTTTCAAAGATACCCTTAATGTCTCCTTCGTGGACATAGGCATAAGCTGTAAGAAAAAACAAGAATTTTAAGAACAACCTTTTAAATACAAATGATAAATAATTTTTACTTTAAAATACGAAATAAGAAAATCATAGCTATCGATTCTTTAGCACAGGCTTTATTCCTCTTAAGTATTTCGCATGAGATAGATAATGGCCATGGACCCATCCTTTTGAAAAGAATCCTTAAATAAGGAGATTTAACTGATGTAAAAAGACACCGAATACGTTATCTGAAAACAACCGTGAATTTCTCAGCATAATAATTCTTACCTCCAAGAAGAGCGAGACCGATGATAGCCAGGATGAAAACAAGCCATGAATTTCTCAGCCTAATTATTCTTGCCTCCAAGAAGAGCTAGACCAATGATAGCCAGGATGAAAACTAGCCATGAATTTCTCAGCCTGATAATTCTTACCTCCAAGAAGAGCTAGACCGATGATAGCCAGGATGAAAATAAGCTATGAATTTCTCAGCCTAACAATTCTTAGCTCAAGAAGAGCTAGACCGATGACAGGCAGGATGAAAACAAGCCATGAATTTCTCATTCCTAATAATTCTTACCTCCAAGAAGAACTAGACCGATGATAGCCAGAATGAAAACAAGCCATGAATTTCTCATTCCTAATAATTCTTACCTCCAAGAAGAGCTAGACCGATGATAGCCAGGATGAAAACAAGCCATGAATTTCTCAGCCTAATAATTCTTACCTCCAAGAAGAGCTAAACCGATGATAACCAGGATGAAAATAAGCCATGATTTTCTCAGCCTAATAATTCTTACCTCCAAGAAGAGCTAGACCGATGACAGCCAGGATGAAAACAAGCCATAAATTTCTCATTCCTAATAATTCTTACCCCCAAGAAGACCTACACTGATGACAGCCAGGATGAAAACAAGCTATGACTTTCTCACTCCTAATAATTCTTACCTCCAAGAAGTGCTAGACCGATGATAGCCAGGATGAAGTTGGCGATCTCAAGCCCCTTGACGCCCACAGTAAGGAGGCCAGTCTTGAAGCTGGAGAGGGCAGCTATGGCAGTGGCAAATACTGCTGCCGCTCCTCCCGCAGCAGTACCAGCCGCTCCAATGCCAAGGTTGGCGAGGTCAATGTTGGCAAGATCCAGTGTGCCGAGGTTGGCGTTGTTGACATCGAGGTTATTGAAGAAACCTAAGATGTTGCCGATGAATAAGAGGAAAGCGCTGAAAGGGTCGGCCAGTGGCGTTCCCGCCACGACTCCGGACACTGTGTTTGTGACCTGCCCAACTTTGTCCACTACGGCGTTAGCTATTTCAGTTCCGGCTCTCTGAAAATATACAAAAAAAAGAAAATGACGTTAATGTATCCTTTTTTTCCTCTCTCTCAGGAAAAATACATGATACGTGGCGGAGATGTACTTTTCAAACAAAAGAAAAGTTAATCTGGCGGTCTAATTACTTGATTGCAAGTCCACATATAAAACTACCTCGGTATCGAGAAAAATGTTTGACTTACTTGATATCTGTAATGAATTTTTCGGAAATAATGACCATATATATATTATTTAAAGATATTACATATGCCCCTGAAAATTGCTTAATTAAATCATTACAAAATGAATCTGGAGCTCTATCCCTCTTTTCTTTTCTCTCTCTGTTTACACACACGCATACACACATACAAACACGCACTATATATATATATACATATATATATATATATACATATATATGTGTGTATACATGCATATGTATGTGTGTATATATATATATATATATATATATATATATATATATATATATATATATATGTGTGTGTGTGTTTCTTCGTTTTTATCTGTTCATTAGTTTCTTGCATTCATTTGCCTCATTTCAACATTTTGGCATCTTATCTCATGGTATCCAGCTGCAAAATGATGCCTGTGTAGACTTTTCCCATAAAAATGTTTGCATATATATATACACAGTATATGTATATGTATATGTATATATATATATATATATATATATATATATATATATAATGTTTGTTGTATGTATATATATACATGTATAATGTGTGTGTGTTTCTGTCCCTATGTGCGTGTGCTAGACGTACATATCTTCATGATGTATTTTAATGATCATAATATTCGATCTAATATGCGGTTAATTGGAATTACATACACATATACTCTTCGGGCTATTCCCATGTCAACTATCTATTCAGAGTTATGTATATGTGTGTCCTTCCGCCATTATTAATGTTCTATTTTCAATTTTTCATTAATTCCTTGTCTTCTGTGCTATGAGCGTAAAAATTAGTAATTTTATATATATGCAAACATTAAGCGTAATGTTTATAGTTTACGAACTCTTAACTTTGAACTATAAAATGTTGCCATTTGCTGACGGAAATTCCAAATCCCTGGGTAACCGGAAGTAATGATTATCGCAACATAAATTTGAGACCGGTTCTTCTATCAGATTTGAGCAGGGGAAACGTATGACAAATAACGTTACCTGAGGGTTAGAAAATTGTTGCGCGAAATCTAGATAATAGTATCTGATAATATCCCAAAGTACCGGAAGTTCTAAATTGTTGCCAATAACTTTAATCTGCCGTTTCAGTCTCAAAGACTCCGCAGGACTGACAATAAAAGAAATGAGGCTCGTTTCCACTGACCTCGAAGGGCGCTTTCGAAAGTACTCGATACGGAGTTCCTTATTTCCTGTCGCAAGACTACTAAAGCCAGAGTCAATGAACCGAACGCGTTGTTTACAAAATGGAGCGAAGGAGGGCGCTCACCACTTACCCCTTTGGAGTGCTGTATTTCCTGTAGGTGATTGGTTTCTGCCTCCTTCGATCTAACGACCAGCGTTAGTCCAAGAAATAGCAGCGCGCTTAACCACGGGTGCTTCATGGCTCTGTTGGGAAAGAATGTTGGAAAATAAAGATAAATTAGGATATTGACTTTCGGCGTATATATTCATTCATTCTTAGGACGAAAGAATTAAGGATGGAGATAATCTTGGGAATATTGAGAAATTATCAATTAAAGTTGTAATTGCAAGCAAGGTTTGCTTGCTACTTTTGATGGAAACACTAAATATGATTTAGGCAAAATACATGGCATTTTGCAGTAACTGCAATCTGTTAACTTTTCCTTCAGCTTGTCAGAAAATATACAAATTACTTTAAATTTTCTGAGAATCATCCAAAAAAGTAAAAACTTTAAATTTTCCAAGAAATTTGGATTCTAAGTCCCAGTGGCTTTAAATTCAAATCTAAAGTCTTCCTGGTGAGGAATGTGTTCTGGTGAAAATAATTCTCCAGTCTTGCAGTTGCACAGAAAGCACCATATGTTTACCATTCGCACTAAACCGAACTCCTTGATTAAATATCATTTCACGGTAGCTGTGAATAATTCCGTTGGTTTTCTCACTGACAAAATCACTGTGGTTCGAAGTTCACTGATTACTGTAGAGACAGAAGGATCTAAGTGATGAGAGTAGGGCGTACAGGTCGATGGGAAGTTACACTAGAGGCCGCTAAAGTAGAGAAACATACTCGAATACTTACATTTTTATATATATATATTTTTGGACGGGCCCTACACGGTCTACCTATTAAGCGACTAGCGACAGCGGGACTGGAGCGTTGGCAACTCATGCACCCTTTTATATCTTCCGCCCGCTCACAGTGACCTGGTAAGAGAGGGTTGCCACAAAGGGAATTTCCTGTCATTTTCATAAGGGAGGTTCGTTGGATATTACAAGATTTTTATTTCAACTGTAGAATATTCAAGATTAAGAGTAATTTAATGTTCAGAAGAAATTAATACGGCAAAATAACACTAACCGATTCGTTATTAACACTTGTCCAATAGATAATATCCCTCACGAATTAAGCTTTCCCGTCGAAAACCCAGGAACCACCAGGTAGTTCTTCTTCTTCTCTCTCTCTCTCTCTCTCTCTCTCTCCTTTCCTCTGAGTCTCTTCCTTCCTTACTTCTTTCTTTTTATCCGTTCATCGTATGTATTTTCTTCGCTTCTGCTTTGCTTAGCTGTAATCAAAACTTTGGATAGCTATCTATTACGGGATTGAAATCCACAAATTTCAGATCTTTCTTCGCGCCGTACAGCAAGAATTTCTGTTAAGCAAAATCCTCAACAACATAATTTGTGTAAAACAGGAAGAATAAAACAAAAAGAAGCTCGTTCAGGTTCTACGGTACTAGTCTTGAACAGATGCCGAGAACGCTTTTCTGATGCTTTAATATTATGTGATTTCAGACAGGATCGCAAATTTTCTTTGACAAAATATGGAATAAGTTCCCATAAAATAATCAAATTCTGTTCATTGTAGATTAATCTTCAGAGTACCACGTAAACATAAGGTTCTCTCTCTCTCTCTCTCTCTCTCTCTCTCTCTCTCTCTATATATATATATATATATATATATATATATATATATATGTATATATATATATATATATATATATATATATATATATATATATATATATATATATATATGTTTGTGTGTGTGCGTGTGTGTGTGTGTGTAATGTATGTATGTATACTTGTTTGCGTGCGTGCAAAAGCACGAGCGTCAAGGCAAGTATTTTTATTGTATTTATATTATATTACTGTATATATATATACATATATATATATATATATATATATATATATATATATATATATATATATATATATATGGCTTATATTTGAGACAGACATACGGGCAAAGATTTTTTTTTTTTATCATTTATAATCATGATGAGCATAAATTCCTTTTGCAAATACTGATGAGGTACTTTGGAGACGGATTCAACTGAAAATTCCTAGATAATGTACCTATGGCGAGAAACAAGCTTATCCCTACATGTGACCATACACACGAACGCGCTCATATTTCGTGTACACATTTGGGAGTTGCGAGTGTTCACATCCTAACGCATAGTTTAAGTTCAATATACGCAAGAAGAAAGATCCGTCGTGTGTGTTTTGAGTAGCAATAGTGAGCAAAATAACGAGATAAACAGACAGGCTAATTCGCTTAATGATACAAATATATATACGACGTACAATATAGTCAAGGAGTGATTGACCCAGGTTTTAATTCAGCACACGTCCAGTTATCCATTTATTTATTAATCATACTAAAGAGTCGTTTTTCACCTTGAAGTAAAAGTATTTCTTAAGATGAATTTAAAACATTTAGTTTAAAGTTTCTATTTCTTTTTTCGATTATCTCTATTACTGTACTTTTCTGCCTCTTCCTTCTTTTCGTCATCATTATTGTTATCAGTGTTTTGTTAACGGCAACATGATGATGATGATAATAATAATAATAATAATAATATTATTATTATTATTATTATTATTATTATTATTATTATTATTATTATTATTATTATTATTATTACACCTTTCCAGAAGTAT
This sequence comes from Macrobrachium rosenbergii, assembly GCF_040412425.1. Lineage (NCBI taxonomy): Eukaryota > Metazoa > Arthropoda > Malacostraca > Decapoda > Palaemonidae > Macrobrachium > Macrobrachium rosenbergii. Next base: position 56,464,294 of record NC_089742.1, read on the forward strand.
CAGAGAGAAGCAAAGCTCTAGATTACGTACTCTCGGAAGTACTCAGTATATAAACCTATATGTATATGCTAGAACAATTTTTATATACTCTTTTCACACGCATTCTTATGTGTTTGTACTTTTGTATACAGCATACAGTTTAGTGTTTCCAACACAGAAGAAATCACACTAGAAAAATTTAATAGGCCATGGGTAGTGATATTAAGAGATAAATTGCAAATTTCTCTCAGTCTTAATTAACTGCTTTAGGGAGAGTCGGTTTACGACCGTAATATTGCCTAATGTTTCCACTTCATTAAGCTCCCACTGGTTTTAACAACCAAACTGAAGTTTCTAAATGCTAGTGCTTTGTGTGAACACCAATGCTTGCATATTGATTCTGGCCTTTATAACATTTTATTGTATTTGATTTTTACTTGACTGAAGGTATACGCAGTCAGTGTAACAAAAGTCCTCAATTTCAAAATTCTTTGTATGCTGATGATGTCACTACTTGTTGCGTCAGATGGTGTTATTATTTCGTTTAAACTAATCATAATTAACCACAGGTCAATTCGCTACAGCTGGACCTTTATTTTACCGATATCTTCTTCAGCACTCTTTAAATCATCTGACACGTATCCAACTCCCTAGGAGACCCATAGTTGTACATGCTTGTCAAAGCATTCTTTTCCCCCTTCGAAGCTCACAAAGGGTCACGTGACCTGTACCAGCTATGCATACGGTATCATCATGATGATGATCATCGTCGTCGTCGTTGTTTCTATCCCTGTTATCATCATCACGCGTTGTTTTGAGTTATGTTCCAGCTGGTAAAAACTTCTTCACTCTTCGACACCGGATACGAAAGGTCCCACGGATGTGGCGAGCTTTTGCAGAGGGGGTTGGGTTTTTCGGGGGAGGGGAAGGAGAGAGGGGTAGGGGAGGAGGAGGAGGACGAGTGGTGCCAGTAATGACTGAAGAAGAGTTGGAGGCGAAGGGGGTTGCAGGAATGGAGTAGGAGGAGAAGAGTATGTGAGGAGCAGAGGGAATGAGGAGGTATACTAAGTCTAGAAGTTGAGCTCTGGGGAGGCGGGAACAGCTACGAGGGCTTGCCAGTGAGGAGGAAGAGAGGCAAGGTGGGGAATTTAGGCGTAAACTGTGTCTGCTTAGCGCAACTGTGTCACGATGTCCCAAGACAATTATATTCCACAGCCTTATCTCTCGTTATTTTTTTCCTTGTGCTTTCTCCCTGGGGACCCCGGTATGGTATGGAAGGCTCCCATTGTTTATACCCAGGTCAGACCTGCCGCTACTCGCTAACATTCATCTTTGTGACCGAACAATAGTCCTACCCAACGAACTTTTCACAGTACGTTCTCCTCCAGAACTGATAAGGATTTCTCTTCCCGCGTTAGAGCTCGACTATGACTCGAGAGTATTCTTCCAGCTGTCAGTTCAAAGTTTAATAGAGACAGAGCCCTGCTTTCGTTTCCTGCTTTCCTGCGAAAGCACTGGCGGTACCGTGTCAGATTTCTCGGGCAATGAACACTTCTGTGTCGGACGCACACTCTTCTGTTACTGTTTCAAAGACGTTTTAGGCTGTTCCTAGCATTCTTGGCCTAGATCTGAATTGTTCAGTCCTTTTATTTTCCTGTCTCCTAGTTTTAGTTAAAATCTATGGAAGCTTATGTATATACATTATACCTACATACAAGCACACATACTGTATATATTAGAAATAATCAACACACAATCACACGTGGAACAGAAATAAATTTCTGACTCACATCAGGATCGAACCCAGGTCTTTCAAAATATATATATATATATATATATATATATATATATATATATATATATATATATACTGTATATATATATGTGTGTGTGTGTATACATGTGTATATGTATGTGTTTGTGTGTACAGTAAATTCTAGTGAAACTGTTTTCATTGTGAAATAAGGAGCAGTGTAGTAAATAATTCCATCTTGATCAGAGATTCGTACAACTCTGCAGTATTTGGAACTTAGATATTAAATGTTAGATGCCCAAATATTTACTATTGCACAGAAATAGTCGAACTACTGTACATACTGGATGACTCTGCCTTGCTGAAAAATGTACGAATAATAAATAGTAAAACTATGTGGCTTAGGTACAGGTATTAACCCGCTCACTAGTTAGCTGTTTTTCATCATATTGCACAGTTTTAAAGTTTTTGTAACTTTACTCTGTATATTTTATACTTTGCCAGAAAGCGATAACTTTGTGGGCCTGGCCTATTATCTAGACCGCATTATTAAAAAAAATGTTGGATCACAAACTTTTATTTAGGCAATCAGAACAGAATAATCCCAGCTGTCTCTCTCGTTCGACACATACACTTATACACACATACACACGCACACACACATGTATATATATAGGCTATCTCTCCTCTCTCTCTCTCTCTCTCTCTCTCTCTCTCTCTCTCTCTCTCTCTCTCTCTATATATATATATATATATATATATATATATATATATATATATATATATATGTATATATGTATATGTGTGTATATATATATATATATATATATATATATATATATACACAGTATACATATATATGAATATAAGAAGGCCCATAAAACACTATTTGAACGTTGCAACCAACGTTCAAATAGTGTTTTATGGGCCTTCTTATCTTCATATTATACTGTAGTATTACAATAAAAGATATCATATATATATATATATATATATATATATATATATATATATATATATATACATATACATATACATATATACGATAATTGCGATGACAAGCCTGTGTGCTTTGTACGTGAAACGTATTCCTACAGTGCTCTTAAACTCACTTATAATTCAGCCCTCAAGATTTTCGCCATTAGATAGGATGGCTCTGAAAGTGTTATTGCTTTTTTTTATGGATGGAGGTCACTGATCCCATGACCCTTCCTGACTTCTCCTGCCCTTGGGCAGAAGAAGACCAAAACGTCTAGTCGAAGTCTGACTACTAGATAGCGCTATCCATTCTACCAAAGGGGAAATATATTGCCACTGTCTGACCTTCGTAGTCTGCCATCCATCCAAATGCTGACCAGACTCACCGTTGCCTAACTTCCGTATCTGACGACCAGCGTCGTTCTAGATTTGTTCCTTGAAAGAAGCTTCATATTATCAAGAAAGTTCTGATGCCGTAATACGGATTTTGTCCAACAATTGCTTGATCACGTTTTCGAGGGATTACTCAATAATAACGCTATGTTATTTCACATAGATTATCTGTCTTTTGTAATAACGATTGTTAAAAGATGATCAGTCACTCTAAAAGCATGCGAAATATATATATTCGCTTCTTATCAGAATGGGTTACATTCATTTCTTATAGATTTGTCTAACTAGATCATAATTCCTTCGTTCTAGCTACATTATTCCGGTTTTTTAATTTGCTCGTCTTGCAAGTTGCGGTAATTTTGTGAAGAAATCTTGTCTGACTCATGTTCTGTGAAAAAAAAAATTCTGATGCAAATATGAAAACGTCTAATTAAGATTATATCGTTTTGAGTCTGAAAGCGTAGTTCCTTTCCATTGTAGACCCTCCATTTTTAGCCGCATTTTTGATCAATTAGTGGGCAGCCATGACACTTTTTATCACCTCAGCTTGTGGTATTTTTGAGTTTCTTGTCGTAGAGATTTAATGGCTGTGCCAATCCACCCTCTGCTTCCTTTTCCAGGAGATAATTTCCATGGTCGACTTTCAAAAAGCTTTCCTTACCTTTCTCTGTTTTCATTTCGGTTCGTTGTTTTATGCGTGGAAAGTCATCCAGTGGCTTTCCCACCACGTGACTCTCTCTCTCTCTCTCTCTCTCTCTCTCTCTCTCTCTCTCTCTCTCTCTCTCTCTCTCTCTCTCTCTATATATATATATATATATATATATATATATATATATATATATATATATATATATATATATATATATATATATATATATATAATATATACATATATATATGTGTGTGTATATATATGTATGTATAGTATATATATATATGTATACATATGTATGTGTGCTTATATGTATATATATGTGTATATATATACACTGTATGTATATTATATATATATATATATATATATATATATATATATATTGATTAATTAATCCTTATCCTGTAACGCGGGTGTGGGTTAAGAGATTGTATTCATACACCAACACAGACGTATCACTAGAATACACAGAAAACTCATCGTCGTACCATTTACCTCTATTTGTTTGCCATCTTCCATTTGAACACTCATTACTCACGCACCCTCGTTACCATTTGCCTTCATAGCTTTCTCCTGTTGCAAGCACTTTCAGCCTCTTTCGATAATTTCTGCGATTTGTCTTCAATGTCGCTGCTGATCTGCAAGCAACAGCCTTTTCTCACGGCCTTCAGGACCCGTGTTCTTATGTCTCAGTCTGGCACCTACGTGTGATTTCCAATTATATGATTTCTTGCACTTGGAGCCTGTGACCATACTAGCTGTGACGCCAGATAACCAACAATCAGTCACTCTGCCTGACTTCTTACATATATATATATATATATATATATATATATATATATATATATATATATATATATATATATATATATATATATATATATATATATATGTGTGTGTGTGTGTGTGTGTATACAGTATATGTGTATATATTTGTATATAATATACTGTATATATATATATATATATATATATATATATATATATATATATATATGTATATATATATGTATATATATATATATATATACCTATATATAAGTATAACTGAATCACGAAAATATGGAACGTGATGAATATATAAATAAAGACAAAATCCACGCAGGAAAGAGAAACAATGGAGCGCTGCGAGGCCTTGCGACTGTCGTCCTGTACTTAGCATCTCTTTCCTTCGTGGAATTTGTCTTTATTTATGTATATATATGTATGTTTGTGTATATATATGTGTATGTGTATATGATATATTGTATATATATATTATATATACATATGTATATATAATATATATTATATATATATATATGTATGTATATATATATATATATATATATGTATATATACCTATATATATATATATATATATATATATATATATATATATATATATATATAACATATATATATAACATATATATGTATATTCATCCATTCTAAAACTTATTTTCTTGACTCTTTATCCCGACGCTTAACGACGCTTTAAAGAAGCAAAGCATATATCACTAACACGTAAAGGGGGCTCTTTTCTAGAGTTTATTTTTTTGTCATCAGCATGGATGTATTTGATTCTTATAACGCGCCGGTGAAAACCTGTAATTTCGGAGATGACCCCTCTGCAAATTAGATTTTTTTTTAACTTCTCCCGCTTTTAAATATTCTACTATCTTGACCATTCCCGTTAGCAATTTAAAATAATGGCTAAAAATAACCGCAAGTTTCTCTCGTTAGGGCGGATTAATTTTAGCGCCATTAAATCATTTTCCTCCAGGAACGACATCTATAAACTCTCTAGACTCCGGCAAAATTTCGGCGCAGTAAAAACGTCTTTACATTTTCCTTAAATAATAAAAAAAGAAAAGGAAACGCTATCGACTTGAGTTGTAAAGAAAAAATTAATACCTCTATAATAATAATAATAATAATAATAATAATAATAATAATAATAATAATAATAATAATAATAATAATAATAATAATCAATAGACCAGACGTGACGTTGATTGACAAAATCAAGAAGAAAGTATCACTCATTGATGTCGCCATACCATGGTACACCAGAGTATATGAGAAAGAAAGAGGAAGAAAAATTTTTAAGTATCAAGACCTGAAAATCGAAATAAGGATATGGGATAAGCCAGTGGAAATTGTACCGATAATCATAGGAACACTAGGCACGATCCCAAGATCCCTGGAAAGGAATCTGGAAAAACTAGATGCCGAAGTAGCTCCAGGACTCGTGCAGAAGAGTGTGCTACTAGAAACAGAGCACATAGTTAGAAAAGTGATGGACTCCTAAGGAGGCAGGATGCAACCAGGAACCCCACACTATAAAAACCACCCAGTCCAGTAGGATGACTGACTGTGATAGACAAAAAAAAAAATAAATAAATAGATAATAATAATAATAATAATAATAATAATAATAATAATAATAATAATAATAATAATAATAATAATAATAATAATAATAACACAAGGAACGAAATGAACACTGTTCAGCAGGTGCCTTCACTACTCTATCAGTGTCCATCCTTATTTAGGTTATTCATACTGCTTGTCTTTTACCTTAAAGATCATTTTCCCTCCTGTTTCAGTCTACCTACGAGGCTTTTTTTATTATTATTATTTGGCGTGCCGAAGCTAAATATACTGGACATCCCTTTCTAATCAGAAACACCATGTATAATGTAACACTTCGCGCAAGGATAGTGTGAGCAGTGCTCTTCAAACGGTGTACGGTAGGCATTACTAAAGCACATTCTTTTTAACCCTTTAACTTTACCTTATTTCCTCTTCCTTGCTTCAATTTTTCTGTCCATCGTCTCTGGGTGTGACGGTGGGGTTTTCACTTAGTCCCACTTTTGGATCCTTGTACTCCATGTCCTGTCCAACCACTCTGGCTCCCTCTGTCGTAAGCGCTGAATGACCTGAAGTGCCCTGGTGCTTGGCTTGGCAGCCTAAATTTCAATAAAAATCAAATAATGCAACATTTCTAAGGCAATTTTGCATTTTTTGTCTTTATCTTTGCTGTGTGGACCCAACAGTCGTTAAAGTTTTGGCTATTCAGTCCTGTAACCCATTAGTACTAAGGATTATCATCAAAACTCGTGAAAGTTGTTGCTTGGGTAGCACAACTTATAAGTATTCTTCAAATCTTCGAATTGTTTCAAGGAATCTTTTTCATTTTACTCCTTTGAAGCATTGATACAAGACCTAACTAACTTATATCTAGTTCTTACATTCAGTATTTTTGTAAATTTTACCTGTAAACAGATAGAAACGCATATCTCTTTTTACAGACATTACACTGGACCTTACTCTCGGGAGTTTCTATTCTGCTGGGCACTTAGCACTGATAAAGGTTGTTATAAAAATAATGATGAGCTCTGCCGTCTGCTGCGACGCTAGAATTTGTCGTTCCAATTCATTCGGAATGTTTGTTTAGGGAAAGACAATAGTAACTCGTTCTTTTACATTATTAGAACAAGAATTAATGAAAAATCAAATTTCAATTTGTGAAATCTTGATACTGCCATAATGTACAATTGACTCTCATTATTATTATAATTATTATTATTATTATTATTATTATTATTATTATTATTATTATTATTATTATATTATAGAGGGGTTTATTTTTTCTTTACAACTCAAGTCCATAGAATTACCTTTTTTTTTTTTTGGAAAAGGTAAAGAATTGATGACGATTATCTTGTCAGCATCTGCAACATAATACGGACTGCCATCAACTTTTTCAAAGCGGAAATGAGAACATCGAGGTTACCATTAACCTCTGACTTCAGTACCTGAGTTCGGTACTCAGCGCATTCACCGATTTCTTTGGAGGCTCGTTCGCGGATATCGGGTTAGGCCTTTCCTCTACACGAGAGTCTGACATACAGCAAGCGGCGTTTGGTACAGTATTTACTGACACAATTATGTCTATACCTCTTACGAAATACTGAGTGGTGTTCTTCACAGAGGAAAGGATAGATATTTTATTTAGCCTACTGTTTACAGATATTACTTACTCTTCGTTTATGAAACAAACTCGGGAAACAACAAAATGGCCTGTCAAGACGCTTGGCAGCTTGTAACATTTGTTAGAAAGCTCCTTTGCCGCCGCCAAGTACCACATGTCATACATGGCCACTCCCCTAAACCCATTTTGCCGGAAACATTAAAATGTCACTAATCGTCTTACGTATTTCTCTCATTAACATTTCATCCCCCTTTCTGAAAGTTTTCCACTTTTTTTTTTTTTTCATTCTGGCGTAACAACTGTTCTGTCTGTGTTTCACTTCTACCCGCAAGATCGCATCATATGGTATAAGTACAACCATATGTACGGCGAAGAGGCTTTCGGGAGAAATAGGCTATGAAGACGTGCAAATAACTACTAACCTCAGGTACTCTCCGCCTGTGTTGTTTATGGTTGCCTGGAGTCAACTTTCCCCTGGTTTACTTTACTGGGCAAAGATGGTTTACCTCACTGTAACTAGCAGGGTAGCCTGTTACAACCTGCACTCTCTCTCTCTCTCTCTCTCTCTCTCTCTCTCTCTCTCTCTCTCTCCCCAATGAGATTGAAATGATTTTTTTTAAGAATCACCCATAAAAAGTTTTGACCAAAGCATATTAGACGCTAATTTGCATTTATTCTTCCTCCAGTATTTTCAGCTCTTGATCATTTGTTATCTAACACTGTCTTACCTGCGATTCTCTTACGTACTTTATATTACATTCCGTTTCATTCTTTGTGCCCTCTCCTTCTTAACATTCTCCGCAAGTGCACTTCGAAAGATCGTACGTAGCATCGCTGAGTCAGGGAACCGTTATCAAGGCCTTCCTTTGTGCCTTTCCTTAATTAATCACCTGTCAGAGACCTACGTATCTCTTAATTGCTGTTTATCCATCTCTCTTGCTTTCTTCCTGTTCTCTTAAGGTACCCAACAATTAAGTACACGATTCTCTCTCTCTCTCTCTCTCTCTCTCTCTCTCTCTCTCTCTCTCTCTCTCGATTCACCGTCCCAGGTACGCCATCTTTTCCGCTTGCTTAAATTTTCACTCATTTATCTACATTATTATAATTTTCCTCATATTGCAATGCGTGGGTCGTCTGTCAGACTTCACGGAGAACCGAAGAAAGCTGGAATTGAAACGTATTTCCTAAATGACGGTGTACTGCCTTGCATTACACAGAGAGGGGATGATAATGACCATCAATTACTTTTATAGTAAATAACATATGTTATATTTATTTTCGGTAATTGTGTTACGCGGAAAGAAAATAATTACGACCAGCAATTATTTTCGCAGTGAATTGTCACATGAAATTATTACAATCAGTGATAAAGAGATTAACATTAATTTGAGATGTGACGACTTATGTTTTCCGTATTTTCTAAAGTAAAACTTACACCTCTTGTTTATATACATATACATATGTATACACATATATATATACTGTATATATAAAAATAAATATATGATAGATATATACAGTATATATAATATGTATAAAAATATGTGTGTGAGTGTACATATAAATGTATATATCGTTTTATCTACGAAACGAGTTCCACTGAAATACTGTATTCCATAAAAATTCGTGAAATGTCCTTACCATAATCAACAAATGCCCCCTTTAGAAAAATGAAAAATTCCTTTTCATATTTAGAAAATGTCCCTTTATATAACAAAGATTCTGTTTTGATTATTTTTATATCGAGAAATTTCCCTCGTCTCTTAAAAATATTATATTTTGTTTCGACTATCTCCCGTCATGATACAAAAATTTTCTTGTAACTCGGGAGATTTTATCCAATATTAGGCAGTATTTTATGATAAAAGAAATCCCGCCTTCGAAAAAAGCTCTGTATTCCATAAAATTTCCTTTCATTACTTTAGAAACTCTGCTAGGTACTAAAAATGCACCTTTCCTTCAAAATAAAATCTCATATACAAAATATTTTCCTTTGCATTTGAACGTACTTTCCTCATAATTATACCCGGTAGGATGCTAATGCTGTTAGTGCGCCTCATGCGGTGCACTGTAGGCATTAGTTAAGGTTCTCTGCAACGTGCCTTCAGCCCCTAGCTGCAACCTCTTTCGCTCCTCTTACTGTACCTCCTTTCATATTCTCTTTCTTCCATCTTACTTTCCACCCTGTCCTAGCAATTGATTCATAGTGCAACTGCGAGGTTTTCCTCCTGTTACACCTTTCAAACCTTTCCGTTTCAGCGCTGAATGACCTCATAAGTCCCAGTGCTTGGCCTTTGGCCTAAATTTTATATTCAATTAAATACCATTTCCTCATATTTATAGATATTTTCTTTGTTTGAAAAATTTTCATCTAATTCAGAAATGTTCTTTACATTTTAAGAAAGCTTTCCTCCAGATTCAAATACTTTTTTTATGATTGGAAAACTTTTATATTATAGAATTCAGTAGTACTTAATATGAAATAATTATCTTAATAAGGAAAGGCTTTCCGATCACATTTCAAAAAATTTCCATTTATATGTGAATAATTCCCCTAATACTCATAAAATTTTCATTCTGATATAAAAGAAATCTTCATATTTAAGAAAGATAAAAAAAATCCTTTATATTTGTAACAATTATTATACAAAAAGCTTCTACATATTTCGAAAATTTTGATTCTTACATGAACAATTTCTCTTCATGTTTACAAAATTTGTATTCATTTGTGAAAGGATTCACCTGGCATTTAACAGATTTTCAATAATATACGAAAGACTTCACGTCATTAAAAGGAAAACATTCCCTTACATTACAAAATATCCTTGCTTTTGTGAAAGAATTCGCAAAGCATTTAACAAGTTTCCAGTAATATACGAAAGACTTCACGTCATTAAAAGGAAAAATTCCCTTACATTACAAAATATTCTTGCTTTTGTGAAAGAATTCACATCGCATTTAACAAATTTTCAGTAATATACGAAAGACTTCACATCATTAAAAAAACAAAATCCATTGCATTACAACATTTTCATTCATACATGATGAAAATATCCTTCGTACTTAGACCACTTCCATTGATATTGTCCAACAAACTCTCTCTATTACTCCCTCTGGCCAGTCAGGATGTACGAGTGAATGTTGCTTCTATTCACAGGTGAAAGGGTGATTGCTGATATGAATATTCTGGGAGCTTCAAGCTGGACGAAGAAAGTTCCAGCGGAAGTCTTTTGTCCAGTTCCTGGGGCCGTTATTGTCCGAAATGTCATTTCTTTGGTCCTTTCTCCTTTCCCTTTTCTTCTTCTTCTTCTTCTTCTTCTTCTTCTTCTTCTTCTTCTTCTTCTTCTTCTACCTGTTTTGGAAAGCGTCTGTAAATTTTCACTTGCTGGTGTGCTTTCTGTTGGTTGGTCTGAACTGTTATGTTTCATGTCGCGTCTTTGCTCTCACTCTTTTTTGTAGTCGCATGCTTTCTAATTACTTTCACCAGCTTTTGCTTTCTTCTGAATCCTGCTTTGTCCTTCTTTGGTTATTCCCCTTTTATTTTTATATAATGTTTATGGCCTATGTTTCGTCTTTTAAGTTACATTCCCTGATTTTAAGGCTTCTTTTTTTAATCATCTGCTCCTTCATACTTGTTCTGTCTTATTTTCAGTCTCTCTCTCTCTCTCTCTCTCTCTCTCTCTCTCTCTCTCTCTCTCTCTCTCTCTCTCCTTCCGTTCTTCTCTTTCTCTCCTTCCACCTTCTTAACCTCCTGCTCCTCCACACCTACGTTTCTCCATTTCCTTTTATAATTTCTCTCCTCTCTCTCTCTCTCTCTCTCTCTCTCTCTCCTCCGGTTCTTCTTTCATGTCATTCACGAAAACCCCTTTTCCTTTTCTCTTTCAGAACTCCTCCCTCCCGACGTAATCCGATTTGGTTCCCTTGGGCAAAATCTCTTAATGCTTCCATTGCTTTATTCCGTTTGCGATTTACTCTTACCAATGGCCATGGATTTATGGACATCTTAAAGCTCATTTTATTTACTTATTAATTTACCTGTTTCTTTACTTTCCTGCTCGCTTGGTTTCTTGCTTGCTTGCTTGCTTATTTATTTATTTATTTATTTATTTATTTATTTATTTATTTATTTATTTATTTATTTTTATTTTCATTTATCTGTTTATCTATTTATCTGTTTATCTGTTTATCTGTTTATCTATTTATCTATTTATTTACTTATAATTAAAGAAATGTTTTGTATATGAGATTTTGTTTTGAAGGAAAGTAAATTCTTAATACCCGGCAGAGTTTTTTCAAAAGTTATGAAAGGAGATTTTCTGAATATAAAGAACTTTTTTCGAAAGAGGGATTTATTTTTATTTTTACTGGTTGCAGTTTTCTTAGATACAGTAAATCCGGTTGTGAATACAGTTCTAGAAAAATTTAAATGAATAATATTACTGGAAATATGATCATTAATCATACGTGCAGTTTCTTCGTCCCTGAAATGCCCGGAAAACCCACATCTTGGCAGCTGGGCACGGGGACATTTGAGTATACAGTACCCTGAGTCAGTATCTTTATTTGTATTGTACGCAACAAGTGGCTATAATTCCTTCGACTTATATTCCAATAAAAAAATTAAGATATAAAAGATAAGCATAGATATGTATATATGTATGCATGTACGTGTGTATGTGTTGTACACAACAAGAGGAAATCAATTCTCCGACTTATATTCCAATGACAAAAAAATAAAATATATAAGATATGCATAGATATGTATGTATGTACAGTATGTATGTATGTACGTATGTATGTATGCACGTATGTACTGTACACAACAAGAGGAAATTAATTCTTCATCTTATATTTCAATTGAAAAATTAGAATATATAAAATATCTATAGATATGTATGTATGTATGTATGTATGTATGTATGTTTGTATGTATGTATGTATTGTACAGCACAAGAGGAAATCGATTCTCCGACCTATATCTCGATGAAAAATATAAGATATTTAAGATACATATGGATATGTATGTATGTATGTATGTATGTATGTATGTATATATGATGAAATAGATTTTCCGACGTATACTTCAATGAAAGAAATATAAAATATTGATATGTATGTATGTATGTATGTATGTATGTATGTATGTATGTATGTATGTATGTATGTATGTATGCATGCACGTATGTTTAAAAAGGCAGACAAGGAGAGAGAGAGAGAGAGAGAGAGAGAGAGAGAGAGAGAGAGAGAGAGCACCTCGTAAAAAGAAGTATATATTATTTGGTCGTTAAACTGAGGATGATATGCCCTACTTATAAATTCAACATGGAAAAAAACATTTGACATTTTCTCCAGGGTGTTCTCTCCCGTAACCCAAATCTGTCATTTACCGGTGTCGCTTGTCCTCCTTTACTTGTTTGGCATTCGGGGAAATGGAGAGAGAGAGAGAGAGAGAGAGAGAGAGAGAGAGAGAGAGAGAGAGAGAGAATTAGAATTCGACCTTTCGTCTCAGATGATATATCCCTCCTGAAAGCTAGGTCAGTGCATCACCATATCAAAACATTAGCAATGCCCTGGTCTGGTGTCAGGTTGGGCACAGTGGCTTTTTTTTTTCCGGTGTAACGTTCAAACGCCATGTTTTTATGCACAGGAAATTTCATAAATGTTTTGTATATTACCTAATAATTCTCTTATTTGCTTTGGTTGCATTTCTATCTCCACTCCATTTTGTTTAGGTCTCTTATTCATTTTTATTATACACGACGGTCTTTTTGGTGGAATGTTTCCAGTCCCACATCCTAAATCTTGTTCCTTAAAATTCTTATATATTCCTCTAATGAATAAATATATAAATTAAAGGATTAATTAAATCCTGGAGAATGTTTGAGACAGTGGAAGACCACGCTACCTCCGACACATTAGTCACAACTGAGATTCATCAGGACATTCGATGAAAGTCACTGGATGCAATAAGCATTACAAGAGTGAAGACTTTGGCATTTAATGAACTATGAAGGTCAACTATGCATACCTCAGCCCGCCCATGCCCTCCCCACCACCCAAAAACAACATGTACAACACTAATCTTTATTTTGGAGCCACAGAGTACTGAAATTGAAACGTTGAAAATTTTGGCATTTTTTTCACACGCAGGCCTGCGGAATTTTGACGAAATTTCTTGTGAAATTTGCTTTCTTACAGTTTCTTTTTAATTCACTCTGTGTCTGAACATTCATCCTCATAGTCCACGAACAACACTAACCATTTGTAGGGGGCTATAGAAAACTGAAGTTGGAACGTTGGAAATTTTGGCATTTTTTCCGTAATCGGACCTGCAGAATTTTGACAATATTTCTTGTGAATGCATAAATGGACATGCAGAATTTTGACAATATTTCTTGCGAATAATAATAATAATAATAATAATAATAATAATAATAATAATAATAATAATAATAATAATAATAATAATCCTCGTCTAAGACAGATATTTCAAAAAATAAATAAGATCTTCTCTGTTCCCCGGCTTAATTTTTGAGATATCTTTTGGACAGATAAACAAACATACAGACAGACAGACAGACAGACACTGGTTGAATACATAACCTCCATCCACCTTCGGTACCCGGAGGTAAATATGCTTTCTCACGGCTGTTGAACCTGTCAACTTGAAGACTTCAAAACCAGCCGCCTGGTTTCTGTAAGAAGGGTTGTCTTTGATCATGAGGTTTTATTTGTATTGAGTCTATGATTTTAGACAATGAATGCTAACTAATTTCATTGAGATGAATACAGAAAGATCCGGACATGGGATGTTAAGGGATAATTCTTTTAAAAATACAAACCTCAGCCTGGTGGCCAAAAATGAAGTATGTGTCACATAAATGCAGGTTATATTCTCTATTGATGATCATTTGTTGTCTGTTATAGCCTGTTCGCCATTAAGAGGCGTTCCTATTGCTTCTCTTACGGTTAACACCCTCTGTTTTTCCTTGCCCTTCCTTTATTTAACTGTTATTTCTCTTCGGGATTGGGCAAGGTAAGGGCATCGGGTTTGACGTTCCGTTAGCCTCTGCATTTGAAATATTATATTTCATCGTATATATTTGTATGGATAGATAGATAACCATGAATTTGTTTGTTCGCTAGTCTCGTCACCTTTGTCTGTACGTATGTATGTTTGTATGTATGTATGTATGTATATATGTAGTATGTATGTATGCATGTATGTACGTTAATATTCCTAACAGTAGATAAAAATCAGACTTATATCAGCATATATTAGAAACTAAATTCCACTGCAATGTACGTAAAAAAAATGATGTACAAAGTAGGCCAACATACGGTAAATATAAAAGCTAGATTTTGTTATGCAAAACAGTTTAAAAAATAAAAAAAAGTAAAAGAAAAGGAAGAAATATTAGAGCCTAGAAACCCCTCAGTGACCGCATTCCACCGGTTACAGGAATCGCACCAATATTTTTGCATTTTTGTAGCGGTTTCCCAGTTAGCCGTTCCACCCTGGGCCCAACCCACAAACCCAAACCCAATAAACGGGGCGAAAATGGGGTTTGTCCCAGACCCACGCCCACCTCTGGGACACGCTGTGCCAAATATTTATATAGGAAAGCAGTAATGTGACATACATGCATTTTTAGGTTGGTTTCATCATGAGAAAGTCGGAAAAGATTTTCGGCTTTCCTCAGACGCCGAGTTTCTCCTGTGCTGAACCGGGTTTTTGAAACTCGGATTATCAGCAGTGTTGATTAAAGATCAGTCTGAAAGCCTGAATAAAAATCGTCATTATAAACGAAATCAATATGAGGAGGATTATCAACGCAATATTCATGTAGCTAATGATCAACCACGAGGCGCTTAAACACCGCGGAAATCTAGGTTAACGCCTGCTGCTGTAGGTAAACAGACCGGAAAATGAAGATGATACACACACAGGCAAACAAGAAATGAGGTAAGAAGTTGTGGTAGACAAATACCTCCGCGACGAAAGGAAACAATCGGGGAAACAATCTAGTTGGCAACTGACCGCATCGTTCACAGTTTCCTTCCGATGGCGTGAGAAATCAAGACGACATTTCAAGGCGAAATTCGGAAGTCCTTTCGAGATTATATGCTACAGCTGAAAAATCGCGTGCTGGTCTCGAATGGCCCTGTGTGCTTGTGCATGTTTGTGTGTGCGTTTGTATGTGTGTTTGGGTGTGCATGCGCGTGGGAATTTTATGGCGGAGGAACCTCAACTTTTGTTGGTTTGTGCGTGTGTGCTATGGGTCATTTTTAGTTTTTTTGTAAAAGAAAACTATTGTGCCGGCTTTGTCTGTCCGTACGCACTTTATTCTGGCCACACTTTTTCTGTCCGGCCTCAGATCTTAAAAACTACTGAGGCTAGAGGACTGCAAATTGCTATGTCGAACATCCACCTTTCAATCATCAAACATACCAAATTGCAGCCCTCTAGCCTCAGTAGTTTTTGTTTTATTTAAGGTTAAAGTTAGCCATAATCATGCTTCTGGCAACGATATAGGATAGGCCACCACCGGGCACTGATTAAAGCTTCATGGGCCGCGGCTCATACAGCATTATACTGACACCACCGAAATATAGATCTACTTTCGGTGACCTTGATTATACGTTGTAGCGGCTGTACAGAAAACTCGATTGCGACAGAAAACTTCGACGCATTTTTTACTTGTTTAACTATTTGTTACTTCAGTTATGGAGGAGATGCAAAATAAAGGGCAGGTTATTTCAGTTTCAGTAATAGTCGTATGTATTATATTAAGGAAATGATCCCGGAATAAATCCTACCTTATTTGACCGTTCTCGCCTTTTCCGGTGACTCACCAAAATCTCGTGTACCCCTTAATGATTCAAAAAAATAATAATAACAATCAAAATAAGACCTGTGGAAATAAATAAAAAAAAAGAGCCAGCAATAATAACCACAAACAAGTGAGCAAATAATTTTTGAAATGCTGACGACCGAGGCCCTGTGGTTGCTAAAAAAAAAACAAAAGAAGAAATAGAAGGTTCTTTCAGGCGAGCCTCAAACCTTCTGTTCCATGTTCCCTTTTTAAGATATGCAATTCCCAAATTCATTATCCGTTCCGCTTTCTGACAAGCGAAGGTAGGAAGGAAGCAGGGTGGAAAACACTCGGACAAATCTCTCCTCCTCCTCCTCCTCCTCCTTCCTTTAATGATTACGTCGTCGAAAAACTGACCCCTCGTTTAGAGAAAGAAAGGCAAAGAAGTGGAAGAAGAAAAATCGAGAATTATGTGGGGCGATGGACGTCGGACAGCAGTTGTTTGTCATTTTGGGAACAGTTTTCACCAAAAGTGATTCGTCCGGACGCCGATAAAACCAAGTTTTTTTTCTTTTTTTTTTTTTGTTTGTCGCGATGACCAAGTTATAGGAAATATCTCTCGTATTTTTCAGGCAGTCGATGTCCGTTACAACTTGCGGGGAAACATAAGGCCGAGGATACTTAATTACGAACATACATAAGTAATTACATCTGGATACGATCGACAGGTAGTGGAACCCTTTTCCCCCATAGCGTGGAACGAATTCCACGCGAAAGAAGCGGTAATCATGTATTTCCTCTTCACATTTCAATGTTTTCAGGTTGGAAAACTTCCCCAAATATAGGTGGATAAGAGCTCTTTGGGGCGTTTGCAAATCCATACGTCTGTACAACATCGAAATGCATCCAGTCCCAGTCTGGAACACCGGTTAAAACGGAATGAAGACTACTCCAGGTGCTTGCGTTGACAGATCAAGTATGCATGTCTGCGATCTCACGCCTCAACGTGCATGCGAACTACTAAGTCAGCTTAAAAGAACTACACACATACAAACACACACACACACACACACACACACACACACACACGTCTCCCACGATCTCATAGCGGAAGCGTGTATATCCACGACTGTATAGTTATGAATATGTACGTATGCGCGTTCATGACTCAACCTGGGAAAAAAAGACGACCACCCCCTCTTCCCCCACCCCCCCCCCACTCACCCCCTCCCGCCTAATTATACGACCCTGAAATGTTATGTTACTGGCGTAAATAAAGGGGAAAAGACTACCCGCCTCTTGGTACGGTTAACCCACATAAAGTCTTGTGTGACATGACATATGGCTGAAGACGGAGAGATGATCCCCGTGCGAAGACATGTCACAATATGCCTAATCTGGCTTAAAAAGAGGTTATGGCTTTCATCTCTACGGTGCTTTTTTTTTTTTTAAATCTCTACGGTGCTTTTTTTTAAATCTCTACGGTGCTTTTTTTTAAATCTCTACGGTGCTTTTTTTTTTAAATCTCTACGGTGCTTTTTTTAAATCTCTACGGTGCTTTTTTTAAATCTCTACGGTGCTTTTTTAAATCTCTACGGTGCTTTTTTTTAAATCTCTACGGTGCTTTTTTTTTTAAATCTCTACGGTGCTTTTTTTTTAAATCTCTACGGTGCTTTTTTTTTAAATCTCTACGGTGCTTTTTTTTTAAATCTCTACGGTGCTTTTTTTTTAAATCTCTACGGTGCTTTTTTTTTAAATCTCTACGGTGCTTTTTTAAAAAAATCTACGGCGCTTTTTTTTAAATCTCTACGGTGCTATTTTTTAAACAGAAAGAACCGGAGAAACGAAAATTATGCGGCACTGGTGCCAGTGTATGTAATATATACGTATGTATGTATGTATGTATATATATATATATGTTATATACATATATATATATATATATATATTTATATTATATTTTTATATACATTTATATATATAAATTATATATATATATATATATATATATATATATATATACATATACTGTATATATATATATATATATATGCATACATACACATATAGACATAAAGATGTATGTCTGTATAAACATTCCATATATAGTTTGGTATTCAGACAGACCGACCAGCTGATAGAAAGAAAGAAAGAAAGAAAGAAAGAAAGACAAACAGACAGACATACGGACGGACGTAGCATGTAGTAACTCTCATTCAGAAAGTCCAGCATTATTTTAGAACCGAGGATCATACATATTCTCCCCTGGGCTCTCTTGTGACTTGCACCTTTCCACGTATCAGTTAATGTCGTCCAGTGTTTGCTCACGGCTGGGAGGTGAGGTCAGTCAATCTCAATATTTTTTCTCAGTGAATCTCACTGACCAACCTGATTTTTTGTTTTCTGTAAAAGAAAACTATTGAGATGGCTTTGTCTGTCCGTCAGCACTTTTTCTGAAAACTACTGAGGCTAGAGGGATGCAAATTGGTATGTTGATCATCCACCCTCCAATCATCAACCATACCAAATTGCAGCCCTCTGGCCTAGGTAGTTTTTATTTTATTTAAGGTTAAAGTTAGCCATGCTCGTGCGGCTGGCACCGCAACAACATAGGCCACCACGGCCGGCTGAGAGTCTCATTGGCCGTGGCTGAGAGTTGCATACAGCGTTATACGCTGTACAGAAAGCTCGATTGCACCGAGGAAACTTCGGCGCATTTTTTACTTGTTTAATGTTTGCATCACGGTCTGTTCATTTCCAAGTAAATGAGCGAGTTCTTCCAGTGGAATTCTTGTATCTTTAGAGTTGCCTTCCGTTAGTTCTTTCGAATGAACATCATATTCTTTGGAAGCCTGAATTTCAAGTCAGTGAGCCCTGTGGGCTTGTTCATTGTGAATAGAGTTCGTCATCGTAATAATAATAATAATAATAATAATAATAATAATAATAATAATAATAATAATAATAATAATAATAATAATAATAATAATAATAGTTGAGTTCTGTTACGTCTTTCAAATGAACACCATATTCTTTGGAAGCTTGAATTTCAAGTCCAAGGCCCCTGTGGCCTTGTTCTTTATGAATAAGGTTCATCATCCGAATAATAATAATAATAATAATAATAATAATAATAATAATAATAATAATAATAATAATAATAATAATAATAATAATAAAATATCCTTCAACTGCTCGAATTGGAAATACACTTAAAAATGCATTCTTCATGCCTGCAGACTCATAGAAAGCACACGTTTGCATACATGCACGCGTACATAAGAGCACAAACGCGCAAACATAAGCAGCGACGGGTAACGGAAAACAAGAGAACTGAGATTCGAATTCATTCATTCTCATTCCACGCCAGATGTGAGGAAAGGTGACATTATACCTACGAACACATAAACTGGGGCAACATACTCTGATCGCTTTAAGAATGAGCATGAGGACCGCCAGGTGTCCTTGCAGGCTTATGTGTGAGGTTCAGGGTGTAAATCATTCCCTGAATTTACTGAAATGAATGGTATCATTCTCGAAATTTCATGTATGAGTTTCTTTGTGAGGTTCCAGAGACCATTCACAAGTTGCTCCCTCTGCAATATCAGTCTTTAAGTTTAAAGCACGTACGGTAATTGTTGATACTTTCCATTACGGCAAATCTTGACATTGAAAGGATTATGATCAGGTAATACAAATATCTTCCCCCATTCGTAATTTAGTCATTTTTCTTTTTTATTCATTTCATGAAATTCTGTAATTCTGATTTCACAGATATCCGTACAAGAATCACTGTATAGAAATATAATGCTGATGACATCCATTGCTTTCTTAATTTATCTTTAATGGTAATAACTTATTTTTTCTTAATTTATCTTTAATGATAATAACTTATTTTCGACGATGGATAACGCCGGTACTGATACTCGCGGAAGTCACAAATTTAACTGAATAAAAAGCATTGTTATATTGAATTAAGACAAGCCTCAGTCAAGTTCTTTCCAGAAAGTAATTTTTTATCCTACTCGGTGTTAATGAAACGAGAATACGATACGAGGAACAGTAAAACGAAGAAAGGTACATAACCTTGAAAATATTGGCACAGACGATACTGACGCAGCCCTTTGCTCTGATACCTCAGAATTTTGCTTGAATGACGGAATAAAAATCAAAACAAAATCAGACCGCAGGACTTTGGAAGGTACCAGGAACTGAATTGTATAAGGTCATGAAAAAGTGTTAGAGATGCAACAAACTGTCAGTGGAAACAAATAGCCTTATCTTTTTCACGGTGGAGGTAAACTGACTTATTACACATCGTAAATAAAACAATGATTAATTTGGGCTTATCTCTGAGTGGCCTCCCTGGAAATATCCTAAATTCCTTTGTTAGCAGTGCTTAGCAAAAATGCCTTCACAACATTCTTCAAAAAAAAAAACAAAAAAATAGACCTGGCCCCCATTTTGTCACTGAAATCTTCTCTCTCTCTTTCTCTCTCTCTCTCTCTCTCTCTCCCCAGTAATTTTCTCAAACTAAACAGGTGAAAGTCCAATTCACATTAGACTTTCACCTATTTTGATTCTCCTCGGCCAGCATGCAGCAGCTTTTGCCTAAAAAAGGGGGCGGGGGTGAAATGGCCATGCACCTTAAAATAGACAATGCCAAGTACCTTGGTACCAGGTGGGGGAAGTCACTTTTGCGCACTTGGAAATTGTAATGGAGGGCAAAAACTAATAAAACAACGAAAGTGAAGTATATTAAGAGAGAGAACACCAAGAAATTATTATTATATATATATATATATATATATATATATATATACATTCAAATTTATATGTATATATAGATATATATTTATATAAGTATCAGTGTATGTATATATATATATATATATATATATATATATATATATATATATATATATATATATATATATATATATATATATATATATATATATATATATATATACTGTATATGTATGTATACTGTATATATATATATATATATATATATATATACTGTATATGTATGTATATTGTATATATATATATATATATATATATATATATATATATATATATATATATATATATATATATATATATATATATATATATATATATATATATATTTATATATATATATATAATAATAATAATAATAATAGAGTGAGTTAGGAAAGAGAAAGAGATGAACCGTTCGTTCATTAACATTATAGCACTTTTAGCCCGTCTCTCTCTCTCTCTCTCTCTCTCTCTCTCTCTCTCTCTCTCTCTCTCTCTCTCTCTCCTGAAAGCCCCCATGAGCTACGACACGCGTTAAGTGGCAAGCATCATTCGAAGGGATTCCCTTTTATGCTACGATCACGTTCACAAAAACGAGTTAGCGAATGGAAAGACGCCTATTAAGACGTCTCCCCTGAGGGAGGGGGTTCTCCCTGCGTCTCGGTCTCTCGTCGAAAAAGGGGCGAAATTACCAATATCCGGGAATTGACGAACTAATGCCCCATTGTGACGGTGGTCTCTCTCTCTCTCTCTCTCTCTCTCTCTCTCTCTCTCTCTCTCTCTCTCTCTCTCTCGGTCCCTGGGTCACGGGGCTAAGGAGGGACATGTGGGGGGGATGGGAGCTGTTGACTAGGGCAGTCGGGGGCACAGTTAAGCGGAGACAGAGAGAGAGAGTTGTAATGAGGTATGAAATATCCGTGAACACGTGAAAAAAAGACAGGTGGTTATTTGAAGAACAGAGGAAAAGGAAACTAAAATAAGCGGAAATTGTACAGAAGAGGAAGAGAGTAAGTGATACGAGTAAAAAAAAATGCTGAGAGTAACTTGAAGTCTTACAAGAGATGTATCACTAAACATGAACGTTAGACCTACTAGCATGATCTTGGATAAGTTCATTAGACGATAGAGAGATTTATTTGTGCTAATCGAGTTACTTTAAGAAAAAGTTCATCCTTGAGTGTATTTTTCAAAGAGAGAGAGAGAGAGAGAGAGAGAGATGGTTGAAAAAGAATGGAGGAAAGCTCCAACGTGAAGAGCCAACCACTGGAGGTTTTCTCTTCCTCAGCAACCTGTGTTTAAGAGTCTCTGTTTTACGCTTTTATTTATGAAGTAATACCTTCCTGTCTTCCTGCGCATGTGCTGTGTTATACCTGCGAATCACCTCTCTTTATTGTTCTTGTCATTTCGACGCGTCATGTTCCAGGAGGCTTCGCGTGCTTCGGAAGCTCAAATAAATTGGCGCGTCCTCGGGGGTTGCCGCAGCAGCCATCAATACGGTTTCCCTTTTTCAATGTTTTGACTTTTTTTACGAGTTCAGTCATCTCTTTAAGTACGCGTCATGATGGGGCGCGTGTTTTGCGGGACCTGTTATCTCTATCAGTGCGTTTGACTGCATGGAAGCTCGTTGTATTCAAACCTGGTTTCTTCTCTTTCTTCTTCTTTTTCTCCTTCTTATTCGTCTTCTTCTTCTTCTTCTTCTTCTTCCCGCTTTTGGGTTTTCACTTTGAAGAAGACTTTCTTTTCCGGCCGCAAGCAGACTCTAGAAATCGGTCCCGAACGCCAGAATTTCGAGTTGGAAACTAATGAACTTCGAAGGCAAAAAAAAAAAAAAAAAAAATTATCGAAAAGTCGTGCTCTCGCTATTACAGTTTAGGTACGACCGTAACTCTGGTATAAAAAAAAAAATATTATTAACGACTGAGCCCTAAGAAATGATTACAAAAATCATGGCAAGCCCTTCCATCTTTAGCTGCAGGCAAAACCACTCAAGATTTAATGCGCATTGCATCTCTTATGTTTAATCGTCTGGTTCCTGTCCGCTGGCGGATCATGCTGGCTTTCGTGTTATGTAATCAGAAACCAAATATTTTTAGAATTTTGTTTTTATATAACTTTATTTACACTTGATGATACCGTGTAAGGGCTTTAGAGGCAGGCTATTAAAACGTATCTTTATCATTATCTTCAACATTGGTTCATGTCAGGTCAAAAAGTTGTCTTCTTCTTCTTCTTCTTCTTCTTCTTCTTCTTCTTCTTCTTCTTCTCGAACGTAACTGAATCTGAACCTTTTGGTCGCTGAAGGAAATTGAAAACCTTTTCTAAAGTTGTCACATTTGACTAGAAAATAAATATTAATCGTCTTTTAAGTCGTTGTAAAACAATGAAGGATGAAGACTCGGTTATTAAGGATAAAATCTAATCACCACGCATGATTTGCGTGCAATTTCTTGCAGTCAAACACGCAAGATCAAACGCGCCGTTTGTCTAAAAGCCTTTGGTTTTCCAGTTTCGATGTCAACCGGGAGTTATTCTCCGGGATCAGACGGTAATCACGCATTGCGGCAGTAATTGAACTCTCCCAGCGAGACATAACTGCAATTAGCGTTCATAAAATATCAGAACTCGTTAGGAAGACTTGAGAGACTGGTTTCCCCCTTCGTGGCACCTTACAAGGAGTCGTCCCAGTATTAGACTTTAGACTTTCTGGTTATTTCATCTTTCCTTCGCTTGGCTCCTCTCTCGTCTTTCGTATAGCGTGTTTCTATTTCCTTTTTTTTGCGAAGGTTTCGTAAAGAGAGAGAGAGAGAGAGAGAGAGAGAGAGAGAGAGAGAGAGAGAGAGAGAGAGAGAGAGAGATCCTTCCTTCGTGTGGTTCCTCTCTTCTTTTGCAAAACGTGTTTCCCTTTCCTTTTTTTTGCGAAGGTTTCGTAAGAGAGAGAGAGAGAGAGAGAGAGAGAGAGAGAGAGAGAGAGAGATAAGGAAAGAAAACGGAAGAACATCAGACACGAAGACAGAGAGAGAGAGAGAGAGAGAGAGAGAGAGAGAGAGAGAGAGAGAGAGAGAGAGAGAGAGACGGGGTGGGGAAGAGAGAGGTAAGGAAAGAAACGGACGAACATCAGACACGAAGACAGAGAGAGAGAGAGAGAGAGAGAGAGAGAGAGAGAGAGAGAGAGAGAGAATGCCAAGGAAAGTTTGCCCCCTCCCGGAAAAACAGTGAAAAGAAATTGTCGCAAAGAAAGGGTGCTAAATTTGGTGTCAAAACGGAACCGCACTTCAAATAAGAACTTTTCGATAAGAAAATACCCGGAAAGAAGCCACAAGAACAATCCCGTCGGCGGAAATAATAAAGAAAATAAGCGATAAGGAAGAATGATGGCGAAGGGAAGTTGAAGAGGAATAATGAAATACTGGCAATGGCGAATGACAATGGAAACATAAGACGGAAAAGGAAGTGTTCAAATAGAAATGAACCAAAGAAATGACAGGAAAGGAAACTGGGGCGAGTGAAATAACCTTGAAAAATGTAGATAAAAACAAGCAGAAGAGGGGCAAGAGTGGGAAAATAAAATCTGTCTGTGAAGGTACGATTCTCAAGAAGAACAGGTATAAAATTAGCCGAAGTTTCTTCGCCGCAATCGAGTTTTCTGTACAGCGTATAATCAAGGCCACCACAAACAGATCTGTCTGTCGGTGGTCTCGGGATAATGCTGTATGAGCCGCGGCCCATGGAACTTTACCCACGGCCAGGTGGTGGCATGTCCTGTATAGTTGCCAGCGGCACGATTACGGCTAACTTTAACCTTAAATCAAATAAAAACTACTGAGGCTAGAGGGCTGCAGTTTGGTTTATTTGATGATTGGAGGGTGGCTGATCAACATACCAATTTGCAGCTCTCTAGCCTCAGTAGTTTTTAAGATCGGAGAGCGAACAGAAAAAGTGCGGACAGAATAAAGTGCAGAAGGACAGACAAAGCCGGACAATAGTTTTCCTTTACAGAAAACTAAAGTCTAAAAAAGGTAGCATCGCTGAGAAACAATACCAGAGGTCGTATGGACATCGCGGTATAACTCAGGGAAGGTGGAATCATCGCGCAGACAGAAATAGAAATGAATAGGAAATGAAATAGAAATTAGTAGAAAATGCATGAAAGAGATTTCTCTAAAAGAAAGTTTTCCCTTAGGAAGACGATGGATTAGAAAGATGTTGCTGAGAAAGTGACAAATAAAAAGAAAATATACGAAAAGTGGAAGAAAATGCACGAAGGCAGTTGGCGCCATACGGAATGATGCCTCAAGAAATCCACGTTATAGAAACGCAACGCTGGGAAAGAGTGTGAAATCTCAGGAAAACAATTATTTAAATAGGAAAAGAAAATACATGGAAGAAACCTTTCACCAAATGCAAGTATACGAGCAATGCTCGAGAACACAACACTTGGAGAAATGACAACAGGAAATAGTAACAATTAAAAAAAGAAAGAAAAAAATATATATATTTTATATATATATATATATATATATATATATATATATATATATATATATATATATATATATATATATATATATATATATATATATATATATGGAAATCAAAACGAAATAGAGATTTCTTCAAGAAAACAATTACATGGAAGCGTGGCTCTGAATGAGACTCCGATAAGAAAAAAAAAATAGCAGCTGAGAAAAAATGCATGGTGGCAATTGGAAGCAATCTTCGAGAAAACGGGGACATTTAACCCTGATGCTCAGAGAGAAAGGCAGAGACTAAGTGGCTCTAGAATTGCTAAACGTTCGAATTCGATTCTTGGCGCCATTAAGGACCATGACAGTCCTCAATTACGTGCCAGGGACGCGTCAGATGAAGAGATTGTTGATAAAGATGTTCTAAAGTGCAGAGCTGCCTTCGGCGCATGCGTGAAAGCACAGTCTAAGGAGGCCGATGTAGCTCTCCTTTTCCCCTCTTAACTTGAGGCTGATTTTGCGTCTGTAGGGGTTACGACATGAGACAGGCAAACAAATAAACAGTCATAACAAAAGTGATCTGTGATCTGTTACATCATTTTATGTACGTTGTTTACAGGCAGACAGACATACAGGTAAACAGTCATAGGAAGTGACCTGTGATCTGTTGCATCAGATCATTATACAAGTTGTTCCAAATCGCATTACATACTTCTTATGGTTTATTTCTATCAGTTAGGTAAAATATATGTGTGTTTGTGAGGAAATGTAGCTCTGTTTAGAATCAGGTGAGAGATGAGGGAAAGGAGTGAGGGAGAGATTACGGCTAATATCGTAGCCATTACGAATGCGTGGTTCGTTATTCTCAATATGGATGCATCACGAGCGTTAAATCGAGCATTTTCACGCCATGCCTTATAGGACTAATGCTCACTAGCACTCGACCTAGAATTTGCATACCCTCATGTAGCTTATTACTGTTATTAATATTTTTAGAGAGAGAGATTACTTATCTGTCAATTTCTGAGGCCACAAGAACAAAATATGAAAACAGGTCCACGGGACTTTGGAACTTTAGTGTAATTGCGTCATTACAATCTTCTACCGACCATCGATTAACAACCACAAAGTCTGTTCAATAAGCAAGAGCCCGTGCTGACACCAGAAAAAACTCTAACAGCTACAAGAGCATAAGGACACCAGCGTTCGCAAAGAAACAAAAAACTACGATGACGAACGAACTCCTACGAAGTTCGAACGCCGGGCAATTTATCTGCATAACAATCACTGCAATTCTTGAGGTGACCTTTGACCCCGTTGACTTGGATCCGGCACCGAATGCGGGCCGGAATAATCGCTTCATCCGATGTTGCCGGCAACAGGCGGGAAGGAGACGCTTCACATTTTTCTCCTCTTTATGTGTGTACTAATAATAAAGGGAGGTTTACGGCCTGCTGCTATTAGCTGCTAAGACTGCTACCATAGCTACTACTATTAATACTACTGCTGCTGATAATAATTTCATTGGTTCCAGCAGCAAGATGAACAGGAAACGGCTACAAAATCAACAAGTATTTGAATACGGTCAATTTTATCAAAAGGACACGCACTGTACTGGATGCTTGAAACCTGAAATCTCAAATGGTACACAAGCGAAATACTGAGTACTGTTTGAGATTTCAAAGTGCCAAGTATTTCGATAGAGCTATCAAAAGAACACACACTGTATTCGATGCTCGCAAATGAAATCTCAAATTGCTCCAAGCGAAATACTGTTCCATTGAGATTTCAAGTTGCAAGCAACGAATACAGTAAATTCTATCAAAAGGACCCGCACACGCAAAATCACAAAAGAGAGATGTTCCCTTGAAAGCTAAACTCTTAATGATCCCAAAGAGCTTTCCAGATAGAAAGGGCGCCGTCACTTGACTGGAGATTTCATCATTAGCAAAGGGGATTAACTTTTAGACAGGACACTTGTGCTGGTAAACATAAAAATCTTGATAAATACCCTCTCACTAGTTTCCACTCAGCTATTATCTTATCGCATCAAAAAGATTCTTTTAGTTATCTAACCCTTAAATAAAGTTAGCTGGCAAATTTAACCTCATCATACAAGTAGTCCTCGAGAGTTCCTATAACGGGACCACTTTTCGAGCCAAAAATATAGCCAAAGACGGAGCTCCACCTGGGTACCAGCCCATCCGTCAAAGCACGTCATTCCAGATAATGAACTTACAATAAAAATCAAAACGGAGGAAAGTGTAATGAGGACACTGTGGATGACACTGATGACGTTAAAAAAATGCGTCGCCAACAATGTCCCATTGTTGCCAACTCAGGAGGAAGTCATTTTCTCTAGGGTACGTTGGTAGTAGCCAGCGTAACCACAGGTGTGCTACCCGTATCATTAACCTGAGGAGCAAAAATTTGGCAGCAAATGCGTTTACTTGCTTTTTAATGGTGTCTTTTGTCACACTAGCTCCTATTGTTTTTGACAAGCACGGGTGCGTTCAAATGAGTGAGTCTACTCAAGTCATTTTTCATTTCCTCTATTCACGTCGTTTCTTTCGTTATACGTTGCTTTTATTTCTTATCATAAACCTTTCTTGTGCCCCGTTTCTTATTTTTTCCTCTCTTTATATTTTTATTTACTCCATTTCCTGATATTTTCATGACTGAAGCTCATCTGCCCTACTCGAAAATGTTCAGAATTATTACTGGTCTCCGGAGAAAGCGGTAACTCTTTCAACGCCGGTACTTTCATTAAGACCTTATTAATTATTTTTCTTTTATTTATAGTCTTCATTGTACTACTTGACGATGTGCTTGCTACATGAGTACTATACTGATCCTGGTGACAAGGTTGCTACCCCAACATTTTCATCAAAACGTTACTGAACCTGGTGACAATGCTGTTTTTTAAACTCATTTACGAAAATACGTTACTGAACGTGTAGATAATGTCAGTACCTAAGTACCTTTATCAAACAACACAAAATTACTGAACCTGGTAACAAGATCGCTTTATCAAAAGGCATCAACAGGCCTGGTGACAATTTTGCTGCACTAGTACACTTTACCACTTGACTTTATTGAACCTGGCGACAATTTTGCGTAATGTTTACGTGTTTATCAAAAATTTGTGCCTCTCATTATTACCATTATCTTTTAATCATCTTAAGAAAATATTGAGGCAAAGATATCGTGCGCGTCTCCAGAATATTAAACGTTCAATAAGTTAGTTATATATTGGTCTTCATTCTGCCTGGAGATGCTTTCAGTTAAATAAGTCGTTCTTCAATGTTAAACAGACGACGTATAACTTGAATGTCAGCGCTATTATTATTATTATTATTATTATTATTATTATTATTATTATTATTATTCAAAATTTTGTAGCAGCTCTGATGTTGCTTTCAATCTGTTGCGAAGCAACTGACGAATATGCGTGTAAAATAGCAACATATAAAGATTTGCTTGCAATACAGCTATGTTACAAGCAAGGCAAAAAACCTAGTATACACTGGATAAATTCTCATAGTACATGATTATCAACTTCGAAAACACCAAAAACATTATTCTTTACAAAGAAATGAACTAATGGATATTCCGCTGCAAAGAAAGAGAAAAAAACATACAAATGAATACAAAAAATGTCTCGCTTTTTAAAGAAGGAGCTAGCTACTGGTAGTCTGCCGAGTTCAGTTTGACTGTGAAACACGAAACCAAGAGAAATATATGCAGAAAATAACCATAATGCAGAGAGTAAAAACTCTTAATACAGGCAATAACCTGAAAGACACTTCCTTTTTCACACAACTTTGTTACGATTTTCATAGAGAGAAAACTTGTTCGAAGTTTGCATGAGAAGTGCAAAATTAAAATGAGAAATCTTCGTTTTGGGAACGCAATACTAGAATGGGAAATAATGGTCTGCTGAAAAGGAAAACAGGAAAAAATAATAAACCTTCATAAAAGAAGAATAAAGATAGGAAATATTCGCTTAGACACATTCTGTTCAATGAACGGCACATGTTTTCGAGGAAAGCTTCACTTTATTAAAATATGTAAACTTTCTCGCCAACAAACATCTTGCTTTTCATTTTGCGGGAACACCCTCCATCACCAATTTTATTCTCGGCGTGTCAAAAGAGTCACTCTCCCCGACAGCCCTAATGGAATTCTCCTAAAAGGAAAGAGAAATTTTGGAGAGGTATGACAGTGCTCCGCCATATCTCGTCGGATGACAGGAATGCCAACGACGCATAAATATTAATCACATGACGCTGTTTACATCCTTCATCCCAAGATGGCAGTAGGGAAACCATAGCCGGCGATCTGGAAGGCATTATTTAACAAGTAAACAATGCTCTGGAGTTTCTTCGGCGCAATCGAGTAGTTTTCTGTACGGCCGCTACAGCGTGTAATCAAGGGCCACCGAAAATAGATCTATATTTCGGTGGTCTCGGTATAATGCTGTATGAAACGCGGCCCATGAAACTTTAACCACTGCCCGGTGGTGGCCTATCCTATATCGTTGCCAGAGGCACGATTATGGCTAACTTTAACCTTAAATATAATCAAAACTAATGAGGCTAGAGGGCTGCAATTTGGTATATCTGATGATTAGAGGGTGGATGATCAACATATCAATTTGCAGCCCTCTAGCCTCAGTAGTTTTTAAGATCTGAGGGCGGACAGAATAAAGTGCGGACGGACAGACAAAGCCGGCACAATAGTTTTCTTTTACAGAAAACTAAAAATCTAATTTTAGCGTGCGCTTCAAAATTTTTCTTTTCAGTCAATAGGATGATAATGACTTTACGATAAAGGGATTATCTCAAACTTATTGATCCAGGGCTATTAATGTTACTACAAAGACATGAATTTCATTGATTCTAATGACGCCATCTGCAAAAAGAAAAAAAGAAGGCACTTGCTTGTTCGTGTGCATGTGAGAGAGAGAGAGAGAGAGAGAGAGAGAGAGAGAGAGAGAGAGTGGAAGGGAATGAAGAGCCCTAAATAATTACACCCATGTGGGTCAATAGGCGTCTATGAAGGGGCCTAGTCACTGCAGGACCCCCGGGAAAGAGAGAGAGAGAGAGAGAGAGAGAGAGAGAGAGAGAGAGAGAGAGAGAGAGAGAGAGAATGAATGTCAAGATTTCACCCTTTGAATGGAAGCTTAGAATAACTCAGCGTGTTGCGACTCGGCTGTAGGGTCGATGTCACACCGGGATATACGGTCCCTTGCCCCACTTAGCGACGTGGGGTAGATATTTCTAACACTCCTTGTTTTTATATTTTTCTGGCGTTTTCTCGTCGAAGATCACATAAAACTTTTAAAAGAACAGTTACTCCCACCAGCTTTCGCCAAGCGCTTGGCCGATTGATCTCTTTAAGAGTTCAGAAATTGGGCGAGGCTGAATGTAGCATTTTTTAAGGGGAATAAGGCGTAGCCTTAGTTGACGCGTCCTGAGTGCGCAATGCCCGTTCTAAGATAAAACCTGCTGTACGGATTCCGTTCTTTTTTATATGAAGTTTTTGCTTTATTTATTGGATGATACTCTGACCAGCTGCATCATCTAAATACGGAATTTCGTTTGATTCTTAAAGAGAATAGAAATTCTACACGTAATAGAGCTGACCTCATTCATAAGTTTTGTGTCCCTTAACATTATGTACAATAAAACGAATTCCAATGACATCTGATAATAAGGCGTCTTTGTAATTATCATCGAGTCCTAGTACTTGATAATGGTCAAGTACTGTTAGAAAATCAAAAGCTCAAAACCAGTTTTGATGAATAAGAATTCAGGTTCAAGAAGGAGAATAAAATAAAATGAATAGAAACAGACTGAAAATGACTGGATTTTTTTCTTTTCTTTTACTACTTGAGAGTCAAAGGACAAGTTAATGACCTCTACTTAAGGTCAAATCCTAGGGAGAAATATAGTAACAGAAAAGGAGGTAGGCTAAATGACCTCTACTTAAGGTCAAGTCTTAGGGAGAAATGTAGAAATAGCTAAGGAGGCAGACTTCCGGGAAGCACTAAAGGGTGAGATCTGCTTAAGATTACTGACTGATTTACCCGCACGTTGTCCAGATAAAGCGTGCTGACTGATCGCCCATACGCAGTCCAGACCGGGACAATTACCTCCCAGTCAGACAAAGGAATGTGAGAGGGACTGGGCGCTAATAACGGATGTATGACGAAGAAAACTGCGTATAATGATAGGTGCGAGAAGAAAGGGAAGGGGGTGAGTCTCAAAGGCGTCTCAGTCAGGAGATTCGTCCTTGTGACCCCATTTCGGGTGGCCAGCTAGGACCAGGCGGCGAGCAGAAACTCATTCTCGCCGCTGGAATTTATTTTCATTGGAAACGTGAGAT
Source organism: Macrobrachium rosenbergii (assembly GCF_040412425.1). Classification (NCBI taxonomy): domain Eukaryota; kingdom Metazoa; phylum Arthropoda; class Malacostraca; order Decapoda; family Palaemonidae; genus Macrobrachium; species Macrobrachium rosenbergii. Next base: position 56,496,488 of record NC_089742.1, read on the forward strand.
CTTTGGCGTGATGGAGTCCTGTATGGGGTAGGGAATTTATAAGGGGAGACTGAGCCGAAATTTGGTACCTCTTTGGAACAAGGAAGCGTTTAGGTCGTATTCAGGCGAAATGAATCATGTGAAGACTGCATTCTTTTGGGTCTTACTCATGGAGGGCATTGACAACAGGTTTGTATTCTTCTGATGAAATTAAAACTTAAGTTCTGGTAAGATAAAGATATGAAATATATAAGTTATTAATTGTTTTTGCATATTTTCATTAGCGATGCAACGCACTGTCCTTGAGGTCATATATAAAATTGTCTGAAATGCTTTTAAGTACCAGTAAAACAATTTCAATCTTATATACTTATAAGATACTTCAATAACTTTGCTTCACCTGGTATTTCTGAGGAATGAATGTAATTAAACTAAAGCACTGAGGACAAGGGGAAAAATATAGTATGTAATAAGAGTTCAAGAGGTAAACTCCTGGGTAGCCATCTGCATGTCCCACTGTCAGATTTATTTCTTCTGCTTCTTCTCATCTCTGAAAGAAACCATCTGCATGTTCCGTTGTCAGATTTGTTTCTTCTTCTTCTCATTTCTGAAAGAAACCAACTGCACGTTCCATTGTCAGATTTATTTCTTCTTCTCATATCTGAAAGAAACCATCTGCATGTTCCATTGTCAGATTTATTTCCTCTTCTCATATCTGAAAGAAACCATCTGCATGTTCCATTGTCAGATTTATTTCTTCTTCTCATTTCTGAAAGAAACCAACTGCACGTTCCATTGTCAGATTTATTTCTTCTTCTCATATCTGAAAGAAACCATCTGCATGTTCCATTGTCAGATTTATTTCTTCTTCTCATATCTGAAAGAAACCATCTGCATGTTCCATTGTCAGATTTATTTCCTCTTCTCATATCTGAAAGAAACCATCTGCATGTTCCATTGTCAGATTTATTTCTTCTTCTCATTTCTGAAAGAAACCAACTGCACGTTCCATTGTCAGATTTATTTCTTCTTCTCATATCTGAAAGAAACCAACTGCATGTTCCATTGTCAGATTTATTTCTTCTTCTTCTAACTCTGAAAGAAACTAAGTGCATGTCCCATTGTCAGATTTATTTCTTCTTCTCATCTATGACAGAAACCATCTGCATGTTCCGTTGTCATTTATTTCTTCCTCTTCTCATCTCTGAAAGAAACTAACTGCATGTCCCACTGTCAGATGTATTTCTTCTTCTTCTCATCTCTGACAGAAACCAACTGCATCTTTCATTGTCAGCTTTACTTCTTCTCCTCATCTCTGAAAGAAACCATCTGCTTGTTCCGTTGTCAGATATGTTTCTTCTTCATACCCATTTATTTCTTTTTCCTACCCATCCTTTCCTGCTTCCAACCGCCGGCAGAAAAGCCTTCTAGGAGAGAGTCGGTAAACCTCCTTCTGACTCGACTTTCTAATGATGCCCCATGGAAGGTGGAAAGACTCTTGCGCCAGGTGATGCTCATCTGCAGGTTGCATCACTTAGATGCCACAGTTAACTAAAATTTTTCTGACCTTCGAAACCCGTGCCCTTCAGTACCCTATGTCCCCGAAAAATTCCAAGATGGTCTTCCCCCGCAGACAGATTATGAGATGCCCACCCCGCTCGTGGTCTTTGGGATAAAGCCATAACAACAACGTTAACTGCATCCCTCTATTATAAAGACCCTTGTATGGGTCGCATTCGCGGGTACTTCATTCGGTCCCTGGTTGCTTTAAAGGAGTCTCAGGCATTCATTTGCTGCACCTGGGATTTCATTCATGAATTCAAGGACGCTGGTGCTGCATTATTCGATTCTCTTCGTACTGAAAGCCTCGTGGTTGATCTATTTGTTTTATTTGAGTGAAATTGCATCTTTCATCATAATTAGGTAGTTCGAACTGAGGATAAAAGTACGAACAAGGTTGAAATGCGAAAACAGGATGGTTTTATCCCTTATGCAAATTGTCATAATTGAGGTTCATATAACAGTAATTTTTTCCTGGAGAATGCAACATTGACATTTAGAAGAGAATTTTCTTCAAATTCCCAGGAAAATTCTAGGAACAGAAGGCAGGCAGAATGCGGTCAAAATGCCACAGAAGAATTTCAGAGATCAACCGGAATGTCGCTCCCTTTTCCTTCTCAGGAACAGCGTCTTCCAGCCAACCAGCCAACGTTGCGCGTCGGGTGTGTAAATATAAAGGAAGGGACAGAGACGGAGAGATAGAGGAAAAAAAAATAGGGTGAGGGTACGAGAGAAAGTTTAACTTTCACGTAGGGACGAACGTAGGTTCGGGGACTTGATAGTACATGGCATACTTGCGCTTCTTTAATAACCCGTTCCGAGACGCGCGTGTTCATGAAGATATAATGGAAGGCGGGGTTGGAAAATGGGTCACAGACGAGGTTTCTAAATGTAAATAAACACTTTTCATGTGCAACAAGTTTAGTTGCAAAATAAAATGAATGATTCAGCTCTTTGCGCTTCATGAGAAAATTGCCGTATCTCAGTTTTCGAAGCCCACTCGTAAACCGAGGAGAAATCAGCAGTTAAAATTCTTGAAGCTCTAAGCTTCAGCGTGTGCCGTGAACTATCATCATTTTGTAAATAAATATTTTATAAAATTATCTGTAACGTTCTTACGCAACAAACAGATTGTGGGTGAGTGTGTCAAGGAAGCAGTGCAATGAATATTAACACAGTCGGTTAGCAATTCTTGTGTTAGAGCCAAAACATCTTAAAATTCCATTCGTTGCGTCTTGGGCTATCTTCGTGTCCTGAGCAGTAACTCCCCTTCCTTATCTGGCTGTCATATCCCTCCCTGCCCTTCTACTTGTCCGTTTTTATTTGTTCTCATCTCGGTCTCTCTCACCCAGACAAGAGAACCGACAGCGCTGGCGTTATGCTCCAAGCGAGGGAGCATATCCAGCGTGTGACATCACAAAGACCTTCATAGTGGTTGCTGCGAAATGAGGTCAGCCGTCAGCGGCATACATTTCCAGCACAAGGAGGAACAGCAAGTACGGCAAGTTTGCCGACTGTTCTACCGCAAGATTCAGGAGCTGTTCGTTCGCTTATGCCTACGAGTTGCTCGAAATAAGAATTTAACAGAGAGGACCGACCAGAGAGAGAGAGAGAGAGAGAGAGAGAGAGAGAGAGAGAGAGAGAAGCTTTACGCGTACACCTACACACACACACAAAGAATACGTGACCGGCTCATCGACCGAGCGTTGAAGGAGCTCTCTTCCAAAAAGGGGTTAAGGCGCAGAGACGCAGTTTTAGAAAGTTTTGGGGGTCCTCGTTCTCCATTCAAGATGGCGGACGCTTGGAAAGTTTCGAGTGGCGTGGCACACTTTGCCTCCAAGTGAGGATGAATCATTTGGTCTTTGTTGAATCTTCAACTTTATGGTCAGACATCGGAGTTCATTTTTCTCCCATTCCTTACTTTTGCGTTCTGATCCTAAGCTTATGATTTTCCTTATTATTTCAGAGATGACGCGAGTCAGATCCTCTAGCTCATAGTCAGATCAGTCAATGGTTTCTTCACCCTTTGTTGCAATGACACCGTGCTTTAAAATCTCAGGTAGTGAGTCAGCGAAAGAAAAATAAAACCTGCAAGTTGAGCTCTTTTATACATATATTTCATACACGGAACATGATACAAAAATAAATAGAATAAATTAATAACACAGTCCATTTACAGTCAGCAATGCTGCAGGCTTACTTTATACACGTCAGGAAAATAATAAAATACATCTTATACCTAAACACTTACAAACTACAGCTGTACAAATATGTCACTAGTATTTATAAGTAGCCATGTCTTAGGTTACAAAATGTCTGAATACGGACCAGCAGCCGTACTTCGTCCGTGCCGTGACTAGCTTTCCCTTTATCACTGAAGCCTTATGACAAAGGGAAAACTGTTTCATTGGCACTTGTTGGCGTCAACGACGTCAAAAGTCTTATCATCTCACGAGGCGCGTAGCTTCTTCTTTTGAAAAGGTGTCATGAGGAGAGGTTGAAGACTTGAATACAGAGAGAAAGAGTGAGAGAGAGATAGAGAGAGAGACAAAAGCAACAGCTCCAGAATGAAGCAGAGCAGTACAGTAGCTTGATCATAGTCATTGTTTCTTGGTTCTGTAAGTCTCTGAGTCCGAGGGAGGGCGGGGAGATAGCGTTGTTAGAGGTCCTTTCTTAGCGTCGGTGGTTCTTTGGTCCTTCTTTGAGGTTAGTGGAACTTAATCGTGGTTCATTTAAGCGTATTAATAGAGAAGGCGATTACAAGAAATAGTCTCTGGCACGTCTACTATCATAGTCCGAGTGGCGTGAGCCGTTACGTCGCGGGGAATCCAGAATACGACAAGCTGCGTTTATGGAAATGACGTCGGAGAACGTCGTAAAAGAATTAACGATTAATGTCGCGAATTTCAGCTAACTGATAATTGGTCAAGAGCGTTAGGTTAGCATGTTAAGAGACCTGTCGTGTTAAGTTTCCGCGGCTGTAACGATGTGGATGAAATATGATAAATTCATGAAATGATTCACACACTCAATGAAAAGCAAAAATAATAATGTCCGTCTTAAAAGTCTAATATCGCAGCTTTAGCGTTTACCACTGTCGTCTTTCGCAGAGAGGTGGAGGGAAATGGCGACAATATACCTTTTTTTTTTATCTTAAATTCCGTTCAAACGAGAATCCTTCTTATTTACAAAATGATTGACTCGTTCAACTGGCGCTCTAATACACAAATTGAGGTGTGATAGAGCACTGAGGATTACGATTGATCCGAGGTTGGATGAAGCAAGTGAGTGAAGGTGTGAGGTCTTGTACTATGTTAGGTCAAAATATTATCGTTGTAGACTTCTGTGTCTCCAGGTTATTGGGTCAAAGGTCGCATAGTTGATGGGGCAAAGTGGTAACTGTTACGAAGTCCAGGTCATTCCAGTAATTGAGTAGTTGGGGGGAGGGGTCTCGGGAGTGTTTTTTCAGAGGGAGTAGGCGTGGAAAAAGGGGCGGAGCTTACGCTGTGTTGACAGTCCCGTTTTCTATGCATAAGTGTCAGTCGGGAGTCTCTTATCGAACATTAGTATGTTATAAAGTTGAAGAGAAGACAAAAACAAAAACAAAAAACAAAAATTGGGTTACAGTTTACCAGATACATAACGAATAACAATTTATACAACAACTCTGAAATCAAAGAATCGATCCAGCGACTCCTATTTCATCAACAATGAAGCCCAACCAAGCTGAGTTTTGCGAAACACCACTCGAGTGATTGAGTATTTAGCCTAATGTCATCTATAAATTAACAAACGGGAGGAGGGACAATCATTCGGCCCAGTGAACGAGCAGGAAGAGGCGAGATTAGAACTCCCCTGGAGATGAGCAACCATGACCCTGGAATTACTTAGTTTTTTCCAGTTTTCCAGATGAAAGAATTAAAAATAAAAAAAAGGAGGGAATGTTAGATACTCGTAGAAGAGAGAGAGACTGAAAAATGACGAGTGAAAAGAGGTGTAGGCTAGATGAAGAGAATTTAATAATTGAAGTTTTCGATGGCGTCGTGAATGCGAGCGGTCAGTCTCTGCACCAGGGGCAGGTCCATGATGGAGGGCGCGTCGGCCGATCTCTTGCTGTAGTAGCCGCCTCCGGAGTGACCGCCTGTGGCCGCGTAGCTGCTTCCGCCGGTAGCGCCCGTGTCGTAGCCGCCAGAAGGATAATATCCGTAGTCTTCGTCTCCGTAGGAACCCTCGAAGAGCGCGGTCAGATCGCCCAGCTGTTTCTTGAGGTTACCTGGTTGGACGAAGCAAGGAGATCATGTTTAAGTCATAAGTTCACACGATTGTGCAGTATGTGTTTTTTGAATATATAATTATGTATATATATGTATATATATGTGTGTATGTATTTATATATAATATATATATAAATGTATCATAAAATATATATATATATATACATATATATATTATATATATATATATATATATATATATGTATTTATATATAATATATATATATATATATATATATATATATATATATATATATATATATATATATATATATATATATATATATATATATATATATATATATATATATATACGATAACGACACCAATAACGACGCGAAAGAGGAAAAATCGACTCACTGATGAGCAGGATGAGAGCGACGAGAATGACCACCTGCAGACCGATCTCGAACAAGGCACCCAGTGGTCCGACCAGGGCGGCAAAAAGTACGGTCTTCAGGACCTTGAGACCAGCCAGTCCAGCGGCAAGACCGCCGGCAAGGTTGCCCAAACCTGCGAGATTTCCCAGGTTACCGAGATTGCCCAGGTTGCCGAGGTTCCCCAGGTTCCCGAGATTGCCGAGATTGCCGAGGTTGGCAAGGTTCAGCTTATCTAAGGGGTTCGCGATGGAGACTGCTGGGAGGGCGCCGCCTGCGATCGTGTTCAGGACTGTTGCATCTCTCCCTGAAGAAACAAAAAAATTCAAAATTGTAACCAAGCAAAAAACCAGTCAAGAAAAAGTCCTCAAGCTGTGACACCATGATTATTCCATAATTCTCTATTGTTTAAATGGACCAATATTAAATAAGAACGCAAAAAATATCTTAACAACAATTAAATATGAATTATTCCATAATTCATCAGTTATTCTTTACTGTGTAAACAGACTAATGTTAAATAAGGACTCAAAGAATATCTTAACAGAAATTAATTGTGAATTATTCCATAATTCATCACTTATTCCGTACTGTGTAAACAGATCAATATTAAATAAGGACTCAAGAATGGCTTAACAACAATTAAATATGAATTATTCAGTAATTCATCCCTTATTCGTTACTGTAGAAACAGAGCAACGTTTAAAAAGTACGCGAAGAATAGATTAAAAACAATTAAATATTCAAAAAAAAGTCACTTGCCTTCTTCCTTCGCCTCTCCTTCCTCTTCCTTCGCCTTCTTCTCCTCTTCTGCCAAAACTATCCCGGCCACGAGGGCTAACAGCAACAGCGTTCTCTTCATGGCGGTTTCTGTTGTTAGAGTTAACGAAAAACTTAATTAAAAAACTGGCATTAACTTGGCAAAAGTTAGACAGGTGCTATATAAAAAAAAAAATAAACGACTCGTGTAACACCACTAAATAAGTTCTAATCTTCTTAATGAATGAAGACTACGTTTTGACCTTTTGGTTAAAATAAACAAAATTTGTTAAAAAGGGTGAAGTATTTTTAACATCAAGCAAGCGGTCAAGTATTACGTATTACACACACACATATACATACACTCTCTCTCACTCACACACACACACACACACACACACACACACACACACACACATATATATATATATATATATATATATATATATATATATATATATATATATATATATATATATATATATATATATTATGTATATATAATATATATATACTGTATATATATATATTATATATATACTGTATATATATATATTATATATACAGTATATATATATATATAGATATATACTTATATATATATAATCGTCATGCAGGTAAAACACAAGTAAAGTAGTACATGCGAAGGAACACGGTGTATGTATGCAAGTATTATATGTATGTATGAGTTCCCGCTTATCTGCATATGTACTCTATTTTTACGTCGACAGCATAAAAAAAATATTCTGACATGACTAAAATTATCGTTTTTAATTAATAGTAAAACCAGTGTCCCGTCCCTCTGTTCATCACAGTAAAGTAAAATGCTTTTTTTTCCTTACTCAAAACTTAAAGTGGCACCACTGCGCATGTACTTAAACGCAAAAAAAAGTTTAAAAAGCGACACTAAGAGATACAGATATGTCAATTAGTATGTCACTGAACAACAGGCGCGGTATGAGTAGACCAATATTTGAAAAAATGTTCCCACTGAAATGCCTCTCTGCCAGCGCTTCGGAAACCGAGCGGATGTTACAGCCAACACGAGAGCAGAGACGCGGACTGGACTGCCATCCATCCTTCCACCCAATGGCTCCCTTCCTTGCACTTACGTTGGTATACGTGCGAGCGCGACTCCCGATGTCTTCACACTATAACGTCCCAACTCCGAGTGGGTCGACTGTAGCAGAGGTTGGTGCTTATACCGGGGGGTTTATATAGTTTTACTCGGGACGGGGCCATCCCCTCAGCCTGACCCCTAAACCTACATGAGGAGGAGGAGCAGCAGCAACAACAGCAGGAGGGAAAGAGAGTGACGAGGAGGAAGGCATGAGAAGGAAGGAAGGAAGGAAGGAGGGAGGGAGGGAGGGAGAAAAAGAGGAGTTAGAGAATGATTCAAGAACAGAAGACGACGCTATCTTCAAGAGAACCGTCGCGAGAAATGCCTTCCGAACAAATCGCCCCGAGTTGACGGTGCCACCAAGGAGAAGCGGATTGCCAGTGATAATATAGAGGACTTGTTCTCGATCATTTCCCAAGCGTTCTACTTCAATCGCCTCTAGTACTGTGGCGACCAGTGACTGCATTTCCGCAGTGGGCGATATCATCATAAAAGAAACGCGCCGAAAGTGAAAAGCGCGTGGATCATATCCCCCCTGTTTTCGAGCTGCTAAACACATCGGGGGCAATCAAACAAACGACTCATAAAGTGGCTGGTAGATTCGTGATAGCACAGTTAGGTTCCCCTTTCGCTATGAAGGTCGCAAAAGAATTGTTGGGGATATGAGGACCCGCCCATCGGTGGAGAATATCTTCCGTCGAAAATACGATGAAATTTTATAGAAGAAATTTTCATGAGTTGGAAAATACCATGAAAATACGATGAAAATTTATATAGAAACTTTCATGTGTTTTTAAGATACCATGAATATTCAAGAGAGAGACCGTTTGAATACTTCATATAACATTATCTAAAAATCGATTTTTTTTTCGTGGACAAGAGACGGGTTGAACATATGGCTACACCAATTACAAGCCAACCAGACTCACTCCTTGAACTTGATAAATATTCCTACAAGCGAAAAATCAGCCAAATATGTTGGTTGATGGAAGTCGACCTAGATATGGATACCAGACTAATAGCCAACGCTAGTGAGGTCTATTTCTTCTTTATTTTCAAAATGTATCGCCTTAGATTGGATTGATTGATTGTGAAAAACACGCGCTACAATATTTTTTTGAAAAATAACACGAAAAGCACAGGTAATGACAACACGCAAAGCGGCATTTTTTGAATCAGTAGAAAGAAATTCATCCTTGAATCCCTGTAACCTTTCTTCAGAAAAGGGTCAAGAAAAATACAGAAGTATCCTTTGCCCTCCCATCATTTAAGGACAAGAAACTCGATCAATGAATTAAACCATAGGAGAAAGTTCAAGGAAAAAAAAAACCTGACCCAATCTTCACCCAAGTTCCACAGGATTGCGGAAGGAAGTGGGTATCCAAGAGAAGAAAACCAATAACAGAATTTTTTCGAAAACCCAACAAAACACTTTCTTTTTAGAGAGTAAGGAAGAATAGACTATTGTCTGAAGAGACGGGGAAAGGCTGTAAAACTGACCGAAGATTTATACCTCAGTCAGCAGAGGTGAAACAGCATCGTATAAAGGATAAAAAAACAAAATTTTTGTAGTGCTGCATTCTACTTGCGAAATGTCTTCTGAAGGAATTTGGAAATCACCTGACATTTCTCTTTTATATTCGTCATTTGGTTTAAGGGGTCAAGTTAACACTTGATAGTACTTGATGTATAATTCATTTCACGGGGCGAATCAAAAATGCAGATACCCAGTTGCAAAGTTAAACGCATGTTTACTTTGTCTACTCCAACAGCTGCCAAGAATGAAACTTTTCCAGGGTCATTGACCACCGAAAAAGAAATTAAAAAAAAAATCATGCAAACATAATCTCTGATCGCAAAGTCAGCCAAGACGGACTGGGACCAGCCTTGCCATTCCCCGGGACCGCTGTGAGTCAAATTTGTGTCATTGAACTTGCTCTTGTCCTCCAAAGTGGCAGGACCTTGGCATTTGAAGTAGTGACAGCAAACTCGGGTTAGGAATCCCAGAGACTGGATGTAGAAGGGAAAGAGTCATAATCCCAAAACGATCTCTGTAAGAAAACGAGGCTTGACTTCGCTTGATCAAATCCTGGTGTCATAAGCATACATAACAATTCACACACACACACACACACACATACACACACACATACGTATGAGACGGAAAGAGAAAGTACGTAAGTGAATGCATTAGATTATGTTTCCTTTATGTCGAGTTCCTGCCGTTTGTGACGTCTGAACGAGTCTGATTATGGAAAATGGAAGCGTATAATATCTCACTTGATCAAGTAATGTTTATTCCCATGGAGACTCACGCCACCGGTTGAAACAGGAAATCCCATCAAAAACTAACGGAAAATATAACACTTAGGGATCATATCTTACATTACGCTGCGTGTTGTGTTCTGCCATCCGGGTTAGCGGTTCTGGGAGAAAGTTTCCTTTTCTAGATGATTTTCTATGTAGTCTTTGGATGAGTCTAATGACGCTGTTTGAGCGACTGCAGCGACTTTTTTTCTTTTTAATTTGCTGTCTTTTTATTCCCTTCCGTTGTTGTAATTAAGCTTTTGTTGTTCTTTATACAGATATGAATTTGCCATCGTATCCAGAAATTTCTTCATTTCAACGTGGGGTTTTGTTGACAATTGCTTACTGAAGGGGACCTGAATGCAGTATTAATGCACGTGAGCACGTTTTGACAATGATTGTTACATTTTAATTGTTTTATTATGAACGTCAGTGATACTGGTACCAGTCAGTTCATTAAATACATCATAACTTGAAAGGAGAACAAAGACACCGTTCATATAACTAAGTGTCTTTCCGAACGATTTCCTCTAAAAACAAAGCGCTGCTGGAAGTATCAATTTGCTTCATTTCAACATTACTGTGGAAACGACATGACTCATCTAGAAGTTTTTTCGCGGTGTCAAAAAGCTGTATTAATGATCGACCGCTACTCTAAGTATAATGATGCATAATAAATAGCACGTGTAAAGAGTGGGCTATTATCTGTTTTATGCTTGAGAGAGAGAGAGAGAGAGAGAGAGAGAATAAATCTGCGGAGAAACCACTCCAGATTTGAATGTCAACGTTTTCTGTGAAAACTTAAAGCGTACACTGAAATAACATCGACTGTCTCATAATTGTCTGAATTTCGTCATAGAAACCTTAAGAATTGCATGAATGATATCCTTGCAATCGATGGGAAATTATGAATGAACGAACGTAGACATAGTAGTGAGTACTTAGGCGTAGTAAGAGAAATTCAAGCAGGTGAAAGCGTTACAAACAACGATATTTTGGAAAATCTGCTACTCCAGAATTTGGAAACTGAACGACCATCACAGCATAAAAAAAAAAAAAATATCAACGACACCTTGAAATTAATAATTTTCTAAGATCATTTTCTTTGAAATGCAGAGGCCAACGGAACGGGCAACCCATTACCCTTGTTGAAACTAGGCAACATGAAAAAATATAGGCAAGAAGAGAAGGAGAGAAAACAGTGTATAGCAAAGAAGGTAATGTCAGAATTGAAAAGGCACTAAGGAAGAAAAGAGAAATATAAAACCTTGGTAATTATAAGTAAGTTAGAGCGGAAGAGGAGTTATTTTGTATAGAAAGATGAAAATAGATGGAAAAATCGAAATCGATATTAACCGGAATGTGAAATGTTATTGCTTTTTACAACTAAACATAATAGCAAGCTCCTTCATACAGATTGTGGCATTATACATGAAGGATGTAATTTACTCTTTAGTCAGAGATTGTTATTAATACGAGAGTAAAATGACCTGAAGTGTATTCAGAATTTTAAATTCCCTGAATAAGTCAAGAAAAGACACTGATGTATGTATGTATGTATGTATGTATGTATGTATGTATGTATGTATGTATGTATGTATGTATGTTTGTATATGTATGTATGTATGTACGTATGCATGTATACCCACAAGTAATTCATAGTAAAAAACTTATAGGGAATATTTTTTATTTTCAGTAAAATTTTGAAAAAGGAAAAAAAAGTTACCTTCAGCTTCGAAAATAGTTTTAATGAACAATTACCATCGCATGGTCCTTTAACAATAATGCTAAAAGTTGGACAAGCGTGCGTTGTCTGCTATGCATACACAAATGTACGCATGTATGCTTATCTTTATGTATACAATTGAAGTTTTGATAAGAAAGCTGAATTCATTACAAATTTGAATTTAATAATTATCCCAAGACGTTGTGGGAGAGACAATGTTTGTCGGATCCTGATTAGCAAGAATTCATTTCCCCTCCTTTATCGTCAGTTCCTCTTCTTCTTCTTCTTCTTCTTCTTCTTCTTCTTCTTCTTCTTCTTCTTCTTCTTCTTAATAATAAAATTACTGATATACAATCGGCTGGACAGTGTCCTGTAAATCAGCTGTTTAAAAAAAGCAAGTAAAAAATGCGCCGAAGTTTCTTCGGCGCAGTCGAGTTTTCTGTAAAGCGCATAATCAAGGCCATCGAAAATAGATCTAGCTTTCGGTGGTCTCGGCATAATGCTGTATGAGCCGCGGCCAGTGAAACTTTAACCACGGCCCGGTGGTGTCCTATCATATATCGTTGCCAGAAGCATGATTATGTCTGACTTTAACCTTAAATAAAATAAAAACTACTGAGGCTAGAGGGCTGCAATTTGCTATGTTTGACGATTGGAGGGTGGATGATCAACATAACAATTTGCAGCCCTCTTGCCTCAATAGTTTTTAAGATCTGAGGGCGGACAGAAAAAGTGCGGACGTCATAAAATGCGAACGGACAGACAGAAAACTAAAATCAGTATTTACCATAAACAGAGGACTGAGAAACAGCGAAATGTAAACCTTACTCAGGATGTGGCTGAACGCAAACGTCATAAAAATCCCTACGTTATCCTTTTTTATTTCAAGAATGTCTTCCAACAACCTGCTTCCGTTTGGTTTTCCACTTCAACGAAAGTCACTTAATTAAGCCACTTAGCATCCGCTCACCAGAGCCACACTATTTCCAATCTCAAGGCACATGAGTACAATGAAACTCGCATCAAGGTTTATGGGTACATGACTGCTAGTTTGAAATCATATGGTACCACTTTGTTATTAGGACACGGGAGTACCCAGAAGCTAGTTTCAAGACACGTGGGTGCAGTGTAGATAATATTAATAGTTTTAAATTCTTAGAAACTAGTATTAAGCTAACATTAAATTTAGAAGAATATTAAGCAATTAAGTTAATTTTTGAAACATTAGCCATGAGGTTATGAACCATCAAATTAGAGAGAATTTATAGTTAAAAGTAAGGCCGAAAGAGACAATTAAATTCTCACTGAACTTTTCACATTTATGAAGTTACTGATGATAAGCTGCTCTGGAGAGAAATAAACAGCCATTAGCCTTTGCCTGTCTGTCAGTAAAGGACGTGCTTATTATATCATCAGTTCCTCAAGATACGAACAGACAGATTACAGTACTCCCATAATCATACATACTGCGACAGATAGACGGAGAGAAAGAAATCTCATGACTTTTTTTCACATGTAGACGATAAAAAGAGAAACGAAAGGACGAAAATACCTTGAGAGAATAAGTTATTAAACGAAATCATTATAGCAGCCAAAAGGTGTATTATTATTATTATTATTATTATTATTATTATTATTATTATTATTATTATTATTATTATTATTATTATTATTATTGTTCGAAAGGGTCCACAATAATATAACTGTTTAAGGCTTGTGTAAAATTTTTAAAAGCTTTCGAACCCTTCTCTGGGTTCATTTCAGTCACAATAAGATATTTTACAAGTAATGTACAGAGGTAAACTTAACAATCAAAATAAAAAGTCACTAAAGATCATTGACACCGGTAGTTAGCTTCCAAATAGACTAGCGATAAGGAACGAAGGCAATTATTCTGACTAGGTGATTTCAGGTGTCAACGAGCTTTAGTGACTTTTTATTTTGATTGTTAAGTTTACCTCTGTACATTACATGTAAAATTCCTTATTGTGACTGAAGATGAACCCAGAGTAGTGTTCGAAAGCTTTTAAAAATTTTACACGAGCCTTATACCATTGTATTATTGTGGACCCTTTAGAACATTTATGAACTCTCGTGATTGAGAGCTTTTTTTCCCAAACTATTATTATTGCTAAGAAATTCACAATCTCGTGAAAAACAGTTTGTGTAATAAAAATCCACAGTTATATAGTAATATGGTTCACTATATAATTGTGAATTATTATTATTATTATTATTATTATTATTATTATTATTATTATTATTATTATTATTATTATTATTATTATTATTATTATTCTACAGTATGGTAACTTGAGAAAAACAGAAAGAACATAGCAGAGAAGAGAGGGGTGAAATTAAATTAATATGTTTAATAGATTACTAAAGATTATCCTGGAATTTTTTCGAGAAACATTGACACCAAAGAATAGAATAAACAAATTGAATAATTAACCGCGTTGCTCAGTCGAATAACACTCGTACGTGTCATGAAATAAACAAACGAACAACTTTAAAACTCCTTACGCCGGAAACTCTTCGACCGGATGATTACAACAATCATCTCATTTGCTTCTTCGTTTGCATAAACGTGATTCATTTAAGTCCTATTGAAGATTTTTCCCTTATATGGCAAAGCTCCGTGACTCGAGTTACGAAGAAACAAGTAAAAAATAGCGCCGAAGTTCCTTCGGCGCAATCGAGTTTTCTGTACAGCCGCTACAGCGTATAATCTACACCACCGAAAATAAATCCTATCTTTCGTTGGTCTCGGTATAATGCTGCATGAACCGTGGCCCGTGAAACTTTAACCACGGCCCGGTGGTGGCCTATCCTATATCGCTGCCAGAAGCACGATCATGGCTAACTTCAACCTTAAATAAAATAGAATCTATTGAGGGTTGAGGGCTGCAATTTGGTTTGTTTGGTGATTGGAGGGTGGATGATCAACATACCTATTTTCAGCCCTCTAGGCTCAGTAGTTTTTAAGATCTGAAGGCGGACAGAAAAAGTACGGACTGAAAAAAGTACGGACAGAAAGAAGTGCGGACAGAATGAAGTACGGACGGACAGACAAAGCCGGCACAATAGTTTTCCTTTAGAGAAAACTAAAAATGTGTAATCATATACTCTTCGAATGTGGTTCATGCTTTCCTCTTAGTTGAGGTTTTTTGATAGAAGTTAATGACGCTTGTGCATCCGATTAACTGAGTGGTTAAGTGACATTCTCTCTCTCTCTCTCTCTCTCTCTCTCTCTCTCTCTCTCTCTCTCTCTCTCTCTCTCTTGCCAACCTTCGGAATTTTCTTCCTGATTCTGAAAACTTCACAACTTTTTTTGATAGAGGTTAATATTCTGCGTCAATTAAGCTGAATAGTATAGTGACATTTTCTCTCTCTCTCTCTCTCTCTCTCTCTCTCTCTCTCTCTCTCTCTCTCTCTCTCTCTCTTGCCAACCTTTGGAATTTTCTTCCTGCTGCTGAAAACGTCTTAGAAATATCCATGGCATCATAACTTATATAGGAATTTTAAGAAATCATTGAATCAGTGAAATAAAAAACAAAAACACCTCTTACAATATTCTGAAATAAAAAAAAAACTTATCCCTAGTTCACCGAACTCCGACTTGATCTCAAATTCATCAAAAAAAAAAAAAAAAAAAATCGAAAACCATCAGGCTTCCCATTACGCATAACCACATTAGTGCCGAACGATCCCCTCGCACGATAGGGTCACGCCCTTTCGTCTATTGTTCCCCGAGGTTGTTGAGGACATTTCTCGGCTTTCAACTACCCGTTCTGGACCAGTTCCCCGTCGCGGCACAATCGGCTTCCGATGCTCCAACACGCTAGTTAACATTTCGCGACGGACGATCGCCTACGCCGCGGTATCTCCCCGTATCACGGTGTCTGGGAGTCGCGGCTTGGCGTATCAGCGCGTTCCTGGCTCGCGAGCGTGGCTTACAAAATATGCAAAATAAGCTGAAGAAAAAGAAGAAGAAGAAGAAGAAGAAGAAGAAGAAGAAGCGGAAGAAAAAGAATATGGAAACCATAGAAAAGGGTACCGTTATCTAATTGGCCTTGTTAGCCTCTTTTTTTATTTTTTTTTTTTTGTTCAGCCTGTATTGAGTGCAGTGGCTCTGCCGGAATTTACATATACATACATATGTATGTGTCTGTATATGTATATATGCGTGTCCATATGTATGTATATATATACATATATGTATATGTATGTTTATATGTATATACATATATATATATACATAAATTATATATATATATATATATATATATATATATATATATATATATATATATATATATATATATATATATATATATATATATATATATATATATATATATATATATATATATATATATATATATATATATATATATTATATAGGTAGGTAGAAGGGCGCAGGAACACATACAGGTCCAGTACATACATTTATTGTCGACGCGTTTCTTGACCCGTGGTCACATCATCAGGACATCTACATTTATAATGTAAAAAGGGGCAGTCAGCATACATAGTTAAAAGTAAACATACACAAAACATAACAAAACTTAAAATTGAAAATCAGTTAAACTCAATCAGTCACACTTAAATACTTTTACACCTTGAAAAACCAATAAAAGAAAACTTAAAATGAACTTAATAAAAAACTGAACTTAATAAATAGAAATTTAAAAATAAACTTAAAAGAGGGAGCAGAAGGCGCACCTTTCAGGGTGAAAGAGGAAAACACGCTAAAAGAACACAGCACAAAAGCAGGAGGAGGAGGCGGACAAATATAAACAAACAATCGAGTCATGCTATGGACAGGGGAACAGCTGATGATATATATATATATATATATATATATATATATATATATATATATATATATATATATACATATACATATATATATATATATACATATACATATATATATATATATATATATATATATATATATATATATATATATATATATATATATATATATATATATATATATACTGTATATAAATACCATTCCTAAGCAGGGATACATACAGTGGGAAGGACAAAGTGATCACTGACACCTTCACACTTAAATTGATGAATCGTAGATGAAACTCCCTGTGTAGAAAATTTCCAAATCGGCTGCCTCATTGCATATACTCTCTCGTTTCCGGGAAGGTGAGACCCTCACCCTTCCTTTTCAAAACCTCTTTTAGCCAGTACATTCTATTTAGTTCTTCATTGGAGGGTGGGTAGAGCTCTCGGCTAGCACGCTGTTGGCCCAGCGTTCGTCTCTCCGACCGGCCAATGAAGAATTAGAAGAATTTATTTCTGGTGATAGAAATTCATTTCTCGTCATAATGTGGTTCGGATTCCACAATAAGCTGTAGGTCCCGTTGCTAGGTAACCATTTTGTTCTTAGCCACGTAAAATAAATCTAATCCTTCGGGCCAGCCCTGGGAGAGCTGTTAATCAGCTCAGTGGTCTGGTTAAACTAGGATATACTTAACTTTTTCTGTGTTTTCTAAGTCTCCCCATGCTCCTAATTCTTCCGTATTGTGTACTCTTTTGACCAACCTATTATCCTCCATTCTTGTCACTTGAACAAATCATTCTAGAACACTTTGATCCATCCTTTCACCTTCATTATCCATTTTTCTAATTTTAGTTTTCTGTAAAAGAAAACTATTGTGCCGGATATGTCTGTCCGTCTGCACTTTATTCTGTCAGCACTTTTTCTGTCCGCCCACAGATCTTAAAAGCTACTGAGACTAAAGGGCTGCAAATTGGTATGTTGATCACCCACGCTCCATTCATCAAACATACCAAATTGCAGACCTCTAGCCTTAGTAGTTTTTATCTTATTTAAGCTTAAAGTTAGCCATAATCGTGCATCTGGCAACGATATAAGATAGGTCACCATCGGGCCGTGAAGTTTCATGGGTCGCGGCTCATACAGCATTATACCAAGACCATCGAAAGATAGATCTGTTATCGTTGGACCTGATTATACACTGTAGCGGCTTTACGGAAAATGTGATTGCGCCGAAGAAAATTCGGCGCATTTTTTACTTGTTTCCTTATCCTTCCAATTCTTCTTTGCTAAACGTACTTCTTAAACAATTTATCTCTACAGCCCCCATCATTTTTCATTCATTTTCATTCAACATCTACACTTAACTTCTGCCGAGGGGAGTTGGCTCAACAGTCCGTTCAAACATCCATAGCTTTCACACACAAACACACATACACACACACACACACTCTCTCTCTCTCTCTTTCTCTCTCTCTCTCTCTCTTTCTCTCTCTCTCTCTCTCTCTCTCTCTCTCTCTCTCTCTCTCTTTCTCTCTCTCTCTCTCTCTTTCTCTCTCTCTCTCTCTCTCTCTCTCTCACTCCAAGTTTCATCCCAAATCTTTTGTACGTATCCTGCTACTTTCCATGCTTCAATTATTCCCTCTTCTCCAACTCGAAATAGTTATTCCTAAATAACTATACCCATCTGTTGCTTCGATTCTTTCACCATCTATATTACTATTCATTGTTCCATCTTCATGGTTCCCATTTATTCCCAAAACCATACTCTTCCCCCCTCTGAGAAACATTTTCAAACTCTCTCACTGTTCTCTGTAGCTGTTTCTCTCCAGTTCTTCTGATCAGTACTTTGTCATCTGAAAATATTAGCCGTTCCACACTGCATTAATAACCCATCACCCCCGTAGGGGGGCTAGTGCCGTCAGTGCACCTCATGCGGTGCACTGTAGGCATTGCTTAAGGTTCTTTGAAGCGTGCCTTCGGCCCCTAGCTGCAACCGCTTTTGTTCCTTTTACTGTACCTCCTTTCATATTCTCTTTCTTCTGTCTTACTTACCACCCTGTCCTAACAGTTAATTCATAGGGCAACTGCGAGGTTTTCCTCCTGTTACGCCTTTCAAACCTTTTACTGTCAATTTCCGTTTCAGCGCTGAATGATCTCATAGGTCCCAGTGCTTGGCCTAAATTCTATATTCAATTCAACTCAACAACCCATCATAGAGATATAACACACTCTAATCTCAGGCCTTTCTACACAAAACCAGTCACTCTTTCTTCTGTAAATTATAGCAAATGTTTCACTTTAATTATAAAAACTTTTATGGTTGTCAGCAACTTACCCTCTATACCATACAGTCTGAACAACTCCCATATTGCCACTCTATTACTTCTGTCATAATCCTTCTCTAGGTCCATGTATGCCACATACAACTTTTCCATTTACTTTCAAACCTCCTACATAATTGCTTCATAATTAACTCTCGATCCATAACCTCTCTTTTTTGTCTTAACCCATAATATTCTTCCTTTATCACTCCTGCCACCTATCTCACCTTTTCATGAAACTCTTGCCATAGACCTTCCCAGGCAAACTGTGCCCGAGGTGGGTTAGTGCCGCCAGTGCAACTCATGAGATGCACTTTAGGCTTAAGGGTCTTTGCAGCATCCCTTTGGCCCCTAAGTTAAGAATATCTTAACTTAACCAGACCACTGATCTGATTAACAGCTCTCCTAGGGCTGGCCCGAGGGATTAGATTTATTTTACGTGGCTAAGAACCAATTGGTTACCTAGCAACGGGACCTACAGCTTATTGTGGAATCCGAACCACATTATAGCGAGAAATGAATTTCTATCACCAGAAATAAATTCCTCTTATTCTTCACTGGCCGGTCGGAGATTCGAACTCGCGGCCAGCAGAGTTAGCTTCAGTATCTTTCGTTCCTTTTACTGTACCTCTGCTCATGTTCTCTCTCTTCTATCTTGACTTTCCAGCCTCTCCTAACTATTGCTTTATAGTCCAGCTGCGATGTTTTCCTCCTGCTTCACCTTTCACACCTTCTTACTGTCGATTTCCCTTTCAGCGCTGAATGACTACATAGGTCCCAGTGCTTGGCCATTGGCATAAATTCTGCGTTCTATTTTATTCCAGGTATACTGGGACATGTTAAACCCCTTTAATTATTACAGTCTTTCCTGTTAACTCTACCCTTGAATAAAGGAGCAAAATTTCTCTTGCTCTTTCCTTCAGAGCCTTTTTCTCAACCAGACATACCTTGCCAAACCTAGTCAGCAACTCAATCACACTGTCACCAACATGCAACAGCATGTTGCTTTTAATATTTAAAAAAAAAATAAAAACACTTCCTCAGAAGAGACAAGCATGCAAAAATCTTGAAAGAAAAACTTTCTCAGCATATTGATACTTTTTATCCACTTGAAGAGGTCGGACTTTTTAACAAGTGAATTTGCAACCAAGAATAACATCTAGAATTTTAAGTGACTTGCATATAGTAAAACAAACACTATTGGTGAAAAGATCTTAAGTAGGAGGGAGGGAAGTGGAATCTCTAGTTCCAGACCTACTAACAGTCATGCTTTGAACTTTGTTGGTAGTGAACTCCATCCCCCATAACCTGCAACAATCATTAATCTTAATCGATCTCTTCATAGAGATTCAACATCCTTAGGTCTAATTCAGAGGACGGGATCGATGCAAAGACATCACGTGCATAAGCAGTAAGCTTGCTTGTTTTTAAGGCCGCATCACATATCGTGTGTGTATAATATAAGAAGTGTTGAGGCAAGAACCCTGTCCTGAGGAGCATTAGCGATTATGTTCCTGTAGCCACTGTTCATCTTTGCAATGTATTAGTTGATATTCAGTAACAATACTAAGGAATGGTCAACCAATTTCCACCCACCTAAGTTTGCAAACAATGGCCTCATGCTTCACACAGTCTGAAACATTACTTAAGGTCAAGATCAATCAAACAACTTCAAGACCAGAATATAGAGATTTCAGAACAACACATTATTATTATTATTATTATTATTATTATTATTATTATTATTATTATTATTATTATTATTATTATTATTATTATTTATTGAAATAGTTTAACCAGACCACTAAGCTGACTTCAGAGCAACACAGAAAATTAGGAGAAGAGCATCACAAGTTCTCATGCCCTTATGAGAGACAAACTGCAAACTATGGAACAGACTAATACTTTCAGCACAGGCGTTCAGACGTTGAAAAGCATTAGATAGTATGGCAGTTATAGAAACTGGGTTGCTTGCAATCCGCAGGTCTACGGTGACCGCAACCACACTTGTCTAGTGGAGCAACATTACCAGCTCTCTAACAAGTGCAAAAAGAAGCCCTTCTCCCCCTCACTTACGCAAAATAAAGACAACGTATGAGCTAAGAAATCAACATTTTTCACAAAAAGTGAAAAACTCATTTTTGTCTACATTTCATGAGACTAGTCAGTGTTACCTCTGAAGAACTAGATTGAGGTATATTCAACGTCTCATTGCACTGCTTACAGTGAAACACATCGGACAAAAGGCTTTCTTTTTCTTTGGAAGTTACTGAAAGAGCCATCTTGTCTGAGCAAAGGAGGAACTGTCGGGTCTATACCAAGAAGTACAGATTTTCAGAGTAGCCCGCCATTTATATTCCTGAATTGTACCAGACAGTTTTTAAAAGTCCAATTGTAATCGTTTTCAGCCGAGGCATAAATTCTCTGAGCCACAGATCTTAGCTTGGCATTTTCATTCCATGTCAAATCAAATGTATTGCAATATATTACATGATATTTTATGGAAAATAAAAGTAATTCCTTTCATTAGAAAAAATATATTAATTGTTATAAGCCAGAGGGCATTTGATTTATTTCTGTTAAGGAAATAGTTGAAAATAAACATTAACAGATCTATGAGCAA
Organism: Macrobrachium rosenbergii; assembly: GCF_040412425.1. Lineage (NCBI taxonomy): Eukaryota > Metazoa > Arthropoda > Malacostraca > Decapoda > Palaemonidae > Macrobrachium > Macrobrachium rosenbergii. The sequence goes on from NC_089742.1 coordinate 56,518,344, forward strand.
AATTTGCAGTTAAACAAATTACACATAAAGGTCACCAAAGTCTCCTAAAAATAAATTACTTTTCAAAAGACGAATGTGAATTTACATGTCGACATCAAGGAGAGAAAAAGAGGTTATTAATATTATTATTATTATTATTATTATTATTATTATTATTATTATTATTATTATTATTATTATTATTATTATTATTATTCGGTAGATGATAAACTCAAGTACTTCTTTTGATACTAATATATTTATCATTTTAGCTTTTATTTATAAATGAATTTCATGTTTATTACTATTCACTTTGAAAATGTTGTGGTTAATTGTATTTATAATATTTATCAATAATACCCCACCCAACATACACACACAAAACCTGGTTTCTAAGCGTTCAACCCATATCACAGTTGCGGGCACACCACACTATTCGCATGAGGTGCGGAGCTTTTTAACTTGATAGTTTTACTTTCTGCCCTTTCTCTTTCCTACTGTCTATTGCATTATTTACACTGGTACTGAATTCCCTTGTGTTTTCACAATAATAAATGTCTTTTGCTTTACTTTCTTTAACAGTACGTTTGACTGTTTAATTTAACCCTTGACCATTACCCCTTTTCTGCAAAAAGAACCCCAAAAAGTTAGAGATGTTTCTAAAATAATTATTACCAAATATTGTCAATAAATTTCTGCTTTGCTTTTAACCCTCCCCCTTTTATTTTTTTGAACTTGGGCAGTGCCATGTTTTTGGCTTTGACCACCAGCGCTTCCCCGGTTAACAAAATTCTTAATTTTCAGGACTAGATTTCTATATTACCCCAGTTTTCTGTTAGGGAATTTCAGGATCTATAAAGTAATGTCATGTTCTTTTGTTTTTTGTAGGGTTTTACAACTGAATAAATATTCGGTGCTGTCTTCCTCCACTCTGCAGATATGACAAACCTCGTCCTTGTATTTACCCCGGAGGTTAGCCTTCAAGTCCAACATATTCAGCCTGGCTTTCATCATCATGCACGCATCCTTTGTTTCCAGTTCTATGGTGGAATCGTTTTCCGCGAAGTTTTCTATGAACCTCAGCCTCTTATTTCTTTCCTCTTCTCTTCCAAGGTCTCTTCAATATCTTGCTTAAATTTTATCTTTATTTCTTTTTTCAATACTTTTTTTGACGTACTCTCTCGTTCCATTAATCTCTGTGTTATATTTAGTACATATGGTCACTGCTTTTTGTCTAGCACAGTCCATAGGGGCTCTTAGTTGATCTTCTATTATCTCTTCAATTCATCTTTTCTCCTCCGAGTTTATTACATTGTGGAAAAGCATAGATTTCTTATACTCTGTTCTGTAGGCTGGCCATATACCGAACTCAGCTATAATTCCCCAATACGGTGTGCCCTTTGGTTGTCCGTACATTCCTCGGAGGATCCTGTACTGCATTTTCTCTAGCGCATTCAGCTTGTTTTCCTTGATGTTACTCCAAGTTTCTATGTTGGAAAATAATGTTGGTACCACTATAGTTTCATAGATCTTTTTTCCTCACTTCTAGTGCCATATTTCCTACTTTCTTAACATCCTCATATTTTCTAATTCCTCTTAGTAGGTACTCTACCTTTTGATTTCTCCCCTCCGCACTCACACTCTTATTTCTTCTTTAATCATTGGTTTTGCTTTTCTACTTGAGGGCTTTGTATTCTTTTGAAACTTGCAAGGAAATTCTGGATTTATACTTATTTAAATAGAAATAAAAATAATAATAACAATAATAATCACCACCATCATCATCATAACAATAATTCGACTGGAATAACAAACGGTGGTTCAATCCATTTTTCAATCTTTTATTACTCATCGACAAAATGGTATGGTCTCTCGACTTTTCTTGTTTGCAGTTTAGTCACTCTAATCACATGATCTCTTTATAAGTGAATTAGATCATTGTAATCATTATTTTGTCTTTCGGACTAGCATGTTCCTATGTCTGTACGATACTTTTACACTTTTGTAACTATGGCGATTTCCCGTTCTTCCTCCTAATGGCAGTTTGACTACTTTCTTTTCCATTTTATCTCTTTACCCTCGAAGACTTTGTGAACTTTCCTCTAGCTTATAGTGAAATGTAGAGAAATTCTTCTATTGAACTGACCTTGTATCCTAGACTCGCGGCGATAGAAGAAGAGCGAGACTCCCATGGACGGACGCCTTCTTTCTTATTCGCTGGTGTTCGAGTACCAAAGCCCACAGGATGAGTAATGCAGGCGAAGAAATGACAACAAATCCTCAGCCGATTCCCAAAAAGACAGTAAGAAGGGTAATAACCAAAGTGAAGGCCGAAGTCTCTCATGGACCCGCCATACAGAGAGACACCCCCGATTTATGTGTTATTATGATCGATAACCCCGATTTGGTGCGGTATAAACCAGACCCCGGTGGAGGGGACGGCGTAATGCATCTCGTAGAGCAAAAAGTTGAGGAAGAAGTCATTGACATTAAAGTGGACGAAAGCTCTGGTCATTATAACCACGGACAAGACTATATGCCAGGTGTACCTGTACCCACGACCACTGTTGACTGGCTGCCAATGGACTTTATCCTGACGGAAGTTACGGAGGAATACCTCAGCGGGTACGTCAAGACGGAGGAGCAAGTGGAGGCTGTCCTGCGAGCTCACTCGAGATATACAGAGAGCATCTTCTCATTTAAGTAGGTATATTTCCAAAAGTAATAAGTAACCCCAATGTCACGTGGATTATGAACTGTGGGTGCAATTCTTAGATGATTCCATTTTCTTTGTCAGTACACGAGAGCTGAACCTAACCTAGAGTAGGTTAGCATTACAAACTTGAAGGCCAGGAATGTTATATTGGGGGACAGGGGTTGGCAAGGCCTTTCTGTCCTTACAAGATCATAGTATGATTGAATAAATGCAACTAGCTCCCCAAAAATAAGTAGGCTATTTTAATAAAGAGCTGTAGCTTATATCATTATAAATGATTATGTTTGTTATTATATAATAATATAATTTATATTACCATGATGTTTAAAAAAATTAAATTTTTTTTTTTTCGTCTAAACCTTTATCATATTTTAGACTCAAAAATATTGTTCTTACAGGAATGCAGACCTAGCCTATGCTTTCATAAATGGATTTTCTTGTGCAAGGGTGTTTCTGCTGTCATTGACTAACTATAAAAAATAAAATCGTATCAGGCAGGCCTATTTTGTCCACTGTGTTGTCAGCTGCGTTTGTGACTGGTTGTCACTACACGTTCTCTCATTGTATGCTGAGATTTTTTGTGCTGCTTGTGTGTTATTTCATGTGTTGATGCTGCAGTTGCATTGCCCTCTTTACTGGTTTCCCTCCTGTAGCCTGGTGATTGCCAAATTTGTAAGTATTTGTGAGATTTTGAAGGGCTGAGGTCTTAGTGTGTGTGCTCTCTTTGTTCATGGTGTGTGAGCCATGTGGTCAACCTCCTTTGTGTGTTTCACATGTTTTCAAGGCCCATGTGTGTTAGTTATGGCTGTGGCTGCCATGGAGAGAAGTAAGCCCGAGTTAGAGGTTTAGGCAAAGGTAGATGATGCAGCAAATTTATGCCCCCAATAGTGGCAGATCTGCACTCTGTGTGCATCTCTTACCAGGATAGAGAATGTTCGAGACAGGCCATGTACAAAGATTGTGTGTGAGGTGTTAGATACCTCAGTGGGCCTTGTATGAGAGGAGACAATGAAAGAATTGCAACAATTATTCTAGGGAGCCCACCCTTAGTTCTTCTCCTCTGCCACCTGTGATTCCCCCCATTGACAGGGGTTCCTCCTCTAGCAACGCCTCCAGCAGTTGCCACCATCCCTCCAGCAGGATCTACTGAGGAACCATTGTCAGAAGAGACGATGAAGAAGGTTTTAGACTTCTTGGTGAAGAAAGGCCAAACAGGCCAGGAATCCACCATCACGAGGGTTGTGTGAGATAATGGGTGAGGAAAGCACTTCTGGATGTAAGAAACATTCTTGATCTTAGTGCATTTCAGGGACAGAGGGCCCCAGCAAGGAGGAGGAGCACGTTAACCTCCTGGAAATGTGAGTGGTGGTGGGTCCTCCAGCGCTTCCAGTGGGACACTCGGCGGTCACCATGAGTAACAACACTACGGTAGTGGCCTATATGAATAAGCAAGCAGGGCTGATCTCTTGCGCTGTTCGATCTGGCAGTCAAGTTACAAGGGTGGTCAGCAACCTTGGCCCTGCAAATGATGGCCAAGTACATCCCAGGCAGGAAAAACATCATTACCAATCAGCTGATCAGGAAGGACCAGATCTTAGGAACAGCGTGGTTGTTAAACCAGGATGTGGCAAACAGACCTGGGAGCTTTTGAAGGGCGTGGCAGTAAACCTCTTTGCTATGGCCCACAATGCAAAATTTCCCCTGTACTGCTCCCCAGTCCTGGACCAGAGAGCAGCAATGCAGGATACCTTCCAGCACCCATAAGGCAAAGTGGATGTCTATGCCTTCCTGCCATTCAGCCAGATGAGAAGGGTCCTCAGCAGATTTTTCCAGTTCTAGGGCCTTCACATGACATTGGTGCCTCCCTTGTGGCCACAGGCAGAGTGGTATGCAGACCTTCTGCATCTGCTGATAGAAGTCCCAAGGGAGTTACCACAGATGGAAGATATCATAGGGCAGGTTATCCAGCAGCTCCTTAGAAAGAAGGGCTTTACAAAGGGCTGCTGTAGCCATTGTGAATTCTGTGATTGGTGCCATTGGAGGGGTCTCGATCCACTCAAGATTTCCAGGAGGGATGTGGCAGACTTCCTTGCCTACCTACATCTAGAGAAGGCCCTCTCGTGACAGCAGTCATGAACAGTCCTTTTCCAAGTTTTTAAGCAGAGGGGCATTGACTTGTCTAACTCCTGGGAGTTGTCCACCTACTTCAGAGGTTTCAAAAGTGGAGGTCAAAGCCCCAGAGTGGGATATTATGAAGGCCCTAGCCACCTTATGTCATCCTCCATATGAGTCCCTGCAGAAGGCATCTGGCAGGGACCTTACCTTGAAGATGTGCTTTTCTCCTGGTTCTTTCCTCAGCCAAAAAGGTTGGAGAACTGCATGGGCTCTCTTACAATGTCTCTCACCCAGAGGGTTGGGCCTCCCTGTCTTTGGAGTTTGTCCCAGAATTTGTGGCCAAGACATTGAACCCCACAGTCCCAGACCTGAGTTTGAGAGGTTTTCAGTTCCTTCCCTGAAGGACTTTGTCATGGATGACAAGATGAACTGTTACATTGTCTGGTCAGGGCCCTAAGGCAGTACCTGAAGAAGATCAGCCCCCTCAGACATGTATGTATGAGGCTGCTCGTCAGTATAGGAAAGAATAAGATGGTGTTATTTAAGACAACCAGCTCCTTCTGGCAAAGGGAAGTCATAGCCAGGGCTTACAATTCCAAGGAGGGTGGGGAGGCACCCCTTGGCAGGGTCAAGACTCACGACATCAGAGTTGTAGGCCCCTCCATCACATACAGGTCCTGAAGGCTGGTGTGTGAAAGTGGCAATCCACATTCATATCCTTCTACTTGAGAGAACTGGCACACAAGTCCCTGGACAGATTCACCATGGGGCCGATAGTGGTAGCCCAACGGGTGACGTAGGAGTGTCAAGCCCAGAGGAGGGGGCTCTGCCTGGGAAGTTGGCAGGGTCACCAGAAGAAGCATCGCAGGAGAGTGGCAGGTACTGGAAGAACCCCTTTTGAAGGGGAGGGATAGAGTCAAGTGTAAGTAGTGACCTGAGACAGTGAGGGTACCTTTCCAGGCAACTCTGGCACCACCGGTGCATGCCCACTGGCAATAGCAAGGGAAAGATTGTCCTACCTCCCTAGGGTGAGGCTCCATATATGAAAGCATAAGTTTACATTCCTATAGAAGCAAGTAACAAAATTTAAACATTTGTATTTTTCCTAGGATGCAAACCATAGCTTTCATACAGGAATTTACCATTCTCTGCCACCCCTCGCTGTTCTGATCTTTCCCATCATAGGGGTTTTGAATGGTAGAGAACAGGCTGATTCACAAAGTAGGCGAGCTAGGTCATCTCAGGTTCCGTGACTCATAGTCCTACTCAGTAGGATTTCTTTTTTTCTAGTTAGTGACAGCTGAAGCACCCTTGCCATGAGAAACTTCATTTATGAAAGCTATGGTTTGTATGCTAGGAAAACTACAAATTATTTTTAAAATTTTTTATTTTTCTTATGTTTTAATGTGTGCAAATCAGATAACGAGCTGCATCTACCCTAAGCTAACCTAACCCAGGACACCAGGTCCTTACTGTAGTGCATGATATTAGTTTGAAAAACTAAACATCCTTAATCTGAATGAGAAATATCATTAGGATTAATATCCATATATTTCACATGTGTGTTTTCCCCCACCCAAAAAGCCCCCAAATTGTATGATGTAAGGGTGGGATCCATTATCTCTAAAAGTACTCATTTGCTAAAAAAACTAATGCCAGGAACATTCATAGTACACATTAAAACTTAGGAAAATTATATTTTCAAGTCCAAAATGCAATAACACTTTAAAATATTAAAATAATTAAAAGTTCACATACTATGCTAATGCTTCCTAAAAGGGAAGTTAAATAATATTTGAGTGAGCATTATGACAAAGTTGTATTTTACAAAATGTTGTTGATGTAGACTATGTTTTGAATATTTTTGCAGGATATTGGGCAAAATTTTGCTTAGTATTTCTAATCTGACCTGTATTCTTTTACAGTTCTGATGATCAGTACAAGAAAAAGAGAATAGCAAGAAGACTCTTTTACTATAATAGATTGCTGAATATATCAAGCCACATCACCTCACATGACCGAAATAAAATATACGTTTGTAACTATGGTTTGAAGTTTAGGACAAAGGAAAGAGAAGAGGTAATTATTTTGTTCTTATTCTTTAGAGTTGAACAGTTCATTTATCTTTTTCAGACAAATAGTGGTAATATGATCATGTAGTTAACATGCAAGAAATTTTATTGCTCATATGTGATTTTCAGAAACCTTTGAGTAGCTTCAGTACTTTTAGAAGGCTGATCAGGTACAATTATTGTACAGCAAACCATGCTGTTCTTTACAAACACTGTATCCTGAAATCAATGAAGAAGACCCAAATCACCTTGGTAGGGGCACAGTATTTGGCTAACATATAGAGTGGTCCAGCATATGGGATGCCCCCTCCCATGTTACTGACGTGTCTTCCCTTATTTATCAGTTCAGTGACTGTTTCTATGTTTGATATTTTCTTTTGATTATAATATGACTATTTTTACTGAGTTTTACTTTGTTATTCTTAAGTTTACCAGCAATAATTTTCTCCACAATACTCAACACAAATATTGTTACCATGAGTATAAATCTGTGTTGTGTGGTAATTTCTGTTCAGTGCTTAATATGGAGCACTACTATATCTTTCCCAAGCCCTGAACATCCTTAGAGAAGGTGGTAGCTGACCAGGCTTACCATTCAAGTACAGGTAGTAAAAAGAAATGCCCTAGCACTAAAGAAATGTTTTTAACAAGAAGGGATAAGGCTGCAAAAACTCCAAAGTAGATGTTGAGGGAGATGTTTTGGAACAATACTCTAGTGCATTGTGCATCTCAAGGGTTTTTGAATTAGAAGACTTACGTGTCATTTTGATATTTTGGCATCAATATTGGAAGCGTGAGTCCCCAAAAGCTTGACCATAAGTGAAATATGGGTTTATGAAGATGCATGAATTTTCATACCCCTTTTTGTTATAATGCAACTAGGGAAGACATGCAACAAATTTTGTTATAACCGTAACTTTTGCCCTCTTACAGTTATTTCCTTTGGTATAATCCCTTATCTACACATACAGATGTTTACAGGCTGGTTGGAGGATTTATGAATCTTTGCTGAATCTCAGCAGCTTATTGGTTTGGCTTAGTTGGGGATTCTCGGTCTTCCTTGAGGACTGGAGAGGTAAAACTTGTTTGGTCCAAATCTTCATTGGTTGCTTGTATGTCTAAACATGAAAGTTGCTGGTAATACAATATCTAAGATATAGCTGCCTGAGAAGCCACAACTGTTATAAATTAGGATCCAGGGTTTTCTCCAGAAGCATTTCAAATAACCTCAACTTAGCTGGTGGTGATATCTTCATCAGAGGCAGTGTGCAAGAACATGAACCCTTTGGAGTATTGCAGTTCAGCTAACAAAACAAAACAAGGACTTCCCTTGTAACTTTACATGCCCTAAGTACTTTTAGTTTAGACCGTGATCCTAGAATGGGGTAGAAAGTGCATTATTAACTATATCTATAGGTAAATAATCTTTGCAAACTGTTGCTGTTTTGTGTTTTTTACTCTTAACCCAGGATTTATCCCTTGATACACAGCTGGACATGTGATGATAGACATTAATTGGAGTGAAAACCATCTAACCATACCTTGACCACAGACAGCAATCAAGTTAATGCAAGCACAATCTGGACAGGGTTTGCCATGATCAAGACTATGTAGAGGAACAGGATGGACTTTGATTTAGACTATAAGCAAAACATGAGCAAGCACAGGAGTGATGAGAATCAGGTTTGACCTGAACTTAACATCACTGAAACTTCATGTAAGATTATGGGAGCAGATGAGGCATGACTGGATAATACCTTGAGACTATGGGGCTTCATTGACTTTCCTCCTCTTAGGAAATGTAGTAAATGCTGGGAGAGATGATTATCTGCTGAATCCTTATAGAATAAGAACCACCTATTAAAAAAACTTAATTAAGAACCAACTATTAAAAAAAACTTAATGCGACAAACAAGGAGCTTTTTGGTTGTCAGGACCCTGGTATTAAACTACCTTCACTTGGTAAAGTAGCCTGCAGGGGATGAGGTTGATTATGCATCAAGATCCAAGAATTATGGTATCATTATCAGTCTACAAAGAGTGTACAACTTGCTGATACAAGGCACCTTGGCAGCATGTACTTTTGCAGCTAAAATTATATCAGGATGTTCCCACTCAAATCAGAGTATATGACCATCTATGGTTGAAGCATCCTCATCCATCAAGTCCTGTCTGAAAGGGATGCTTGCAGCCTTTCCTAAGACACCAGGTTACTACTTTTCCTTTCTGTTATGTTATTCACCGTCTACTTTAAGGACTTTTGGTTCTTGTGTTGCTCCTTTGCAGAGAGCACATACTGGTACCTCACTGAATACTGCTAAAGCTTCGTGTAAATTATGTAAATTCTGTTGAATATTTGACAAGAATTTCCTAGAAGCAGTAGATGGTTAGATGGTGTCTTTATGACGAAACCTTGCTATGCTTGCTTTGGTTAAGCTTTGGAACTTTAGTTCTTCAGGTACTACTGTATTATCAAGGCCAGGAGAATAGTTGTTTCCCTAAGCTGACCAATGAAAACCACATCTTGGCTAGAAGTTGTAGAAGTTCAACTTCAAGAACATTACCAGATTCATTCAAGAGAACTTTGCTGCTCAAGAGGGAGATGGAATCTGTCCTGGAAACCTTATTAGGATAGTCAGATGACCATATTGGAACCCGCAGTCATGAAGGTAATCTTACTTGATTTACTCCATTGAAGAGACAGGTCAAACAAAGTCACTTTCACAACAGAGGTAGCCAAGACTGAGGTGTAGATTTTAAGTATGGTCACAAGAAAGGTCTACTTGATGGTAGTGGAGGAAACTAGTCACATTTGACACTGAAATTTTCAGGATTAGAGAAATACCAAACATGAGCACAGCAGGGACTGTCAAGACCTACGGGAAACTGGAAATGGACATGACAGAAGTAGTAACACCAGGTGCAGCAAAACTGAGGTTAAACAGTAGGTGTTGGATAAGCAGTGATCAGATGAATATGACCTAACATGGGAAAATGTTGGACATTTTGAACTGAGTCCAGTGTAGCCATCAGTGCTATTCTTAGTGTTAGGTCATACCACCTCATCACCTCCAGTGCCGCACGATGTAAAGGGCCTCTGAGAAATTCTGCCATTCTTGTCCTTCATGTGCTTTATCTTCTGCACATCTCCACTCATCTCCAGCCTCCCTTCTCATACTTATTATCCAGGTAGGGGTGGGTCTTCCAGCTCTTACCCTATTGTCAGTTAAGGCAACTCTTGAATGCTAAGGAAAGAGCTTTTTTCTTCCTGGGATAGGAGACCACCCTAAACATTCTTGACTTTGGTAAGAGGGATTAAAGCTCTTATTACTGATTGGCAAACCAAGACTACCATACTTTAGTTGAGCAGTGAAAACATAGAGGTATTTTAGTCTGTAGGTCAGATAAAGTTGCAGACCCTGCAGTAACTTAGAAAATCAACAGGTGGATAAAGGACAGTCACAGCAATAGAGGCAGCCAGGATATTCAGCAAGTCTTGGCCACTGGAAACTGCACTTTGAGAGAACTGTATATTACCAGAAGAAACAATCAGGAATAGATGGTTGCACCAGCATTGTTTCTCTGTAGAGATAAGGAGACACAGTCAGGTAAACTTTTGGCAACCATAGATGTGGCAGGGTTTCATTATACGTTAAAAGTAATGTAAACTAAGATAGAGCCATTGGTATAGTAGCACCAGTCTATATTTTTGCTTTTATAAAGCCTTCAGCTATTATTGATACCCCAAGACTTAGGACTAGGAGGATTCACAGCAAATTCTAGTTGTTGGAATGACATCATACCAGAAGAATAGAACTGACAGTATTCTGTTTGGATGTGTAGTAAAAATCACAAAGAGAACCTGTCTGGAAGATATCCTGTACACTTGAATCTTCTGCCAGAGGAATCTAGCAAAGAGCCTTATCACTGTTAATAAGAAGTTATGTAGGTTACAGTTGTTGAAAGTATACTGTCACATTTTTTCCTATTGGTGTAAACTGTTTAGTATTCAGATTTTAACACATATCTCCCAGAATCTGTATTTAGCTTTGAATACCATTGGACAGGAAACAGATCCTGATCTGGTTGCTGTGATTCTGTATAAGAGATATGATCTACCCATTGGCAATGATAATTATTTGAGTACTTGCTCACTGATGAAAGATGATAGACATTTGACTAGAGTGCCAGTGATCAGGTAATTATTGCAGTCATCTGCTGTTTTTGCATTGAAAGGCCCAAGTACACTCTATAGAATTACAGTATAGAATTACTGTACAGTATTGATGCATAGAATTTAGGCCTATTTCTGAGGTTGTTTTAAAATTAAGGAAATTGTCAATGTAAAGGCTTAGGATTTCCATTTCTAGGAAACAAATCTTGCTCATATTGGAAGCATACTTTGTTGAGCCATTCACTGGATGATGTCCTAAGTTGTCAATGCTCTATTTATCCTTGGATCAGGTAGAGTTCTTGAGGTATCAATTCTGAGAATGAGACTCTTCTGAAGAAATAGCTTAAAGGTGAAGTTGCTTGGGAAATTTCTTACTGATTAAGAGATGGCATTGGCAAGTAGAAGCATCCAGCCATGGTGATAGATGTCAGACGATTTAGAAGTGTGTTTAAGAAACTCTCTTTCCAGTAAGTTGGAAAAAATTAGTTTTACAGGATGATTGTACTGCACCCAACTGCCAGGAGTATGAAGGCAGTTCAGGTAGGGCCATTTTAATTTTTGTTTAAGAGAGCTGCCTAAAGATGACCTTGGCAGCATAGCCACATCAGATCAATATAACACTTCAGAGATACCTAGATGACTGGCTGATAATGGGTCAGTAGCAACAAAATTGAGATGACATGTGGCCCTGTAACAGCAAGTTTATGAATGCCTAGGACTTCACTTCAACCGGAAGAAGTTGGTCCTAGTGCCAGTAAAGAGAACTGCATAATTGTATATGGTTATCAAAAGTGCTGTATTCCAGCAGTTCTGGTGCTGTCTGCCAAGTTGTAGCAATCCCTGATCAGGCATCTGTTATCACTGGAGAAGTTTGTTACTTATAGCTGTTAGACCTGTTGCTTTGTGGTTGGCAGTTAGTACAACAGGAGATTACCCAGTCACAACTTCTATCAGTGTTTTAAAGAACATTCATTGGTTACAGTAACTTAGTCACCTATTATTTGGAGCTCTGTGGGGCCCTCTTTCCCAGGATATATTGATGTTTGTACACCTGTCAAGGCTGGGGCATATTGGACCATCACTAACGGGCCTTGATACTAAACGTGTTGGCATATGCTGTCGATGGTTTGGGTTTGTGAAAAAGCTTTTGTTTCATAATAACTGTTTTTGTTTGTTATATAGACATGCAGTTTGAAATGATCACATAGCCTGCAAACACTAACTTCAGATTTACTGAGAGAGAACTGTATATGCATATCCTCCAGTTGTCATATTTAAGTATGAATGCTTGTGGTCACCTATTTGTTGAATAGCATTTATGAGTATGAACAATGGTGAGCTACCCCTGGTGACAGGGTCTTAGCCAAGAGAATGACTTGAGATTTCCATTGCAGTTTGTTTATACTCTGAAACATAGAAGTGAATTTTGATTTTGTATTTCTCACACTTTTCTGGAGTTAAAACAAGAGTTTCCTCATTATTTGTATTAAGGAGAATCATTTATTGCATAAATGACATAATTCCTGTTTCATTTTTAACAGCCTCATTGCCAGTACACAAAAGTGGTCATGAAGGAAGGTCAACCTGTAAGAAGAAGCATAGATTGTCCAGCAAAGATCATTGTAAATGAATTATCTGTGTAAGTAAACAGTTTTACACTTTATTTGCAAGAAATAATGGTTAGTATTCCCAACTAACTGGTAAATTTGAAGCATGTAACTTGAACTTAAGATATATGAAGCATTTTGTTAATTGATTTGGTATATAACTATTGATACAATAATACATTTCTTTTAATATTATTCCTCGTTTTGGTTTTTAGAATTTCAAAGTTTTTATAAAGTAAGGGTATAATTTTGCATAACATTTGAATTAAGGTTAAAAATCTTCGTAAATCACATTATTTTTATCTGTATTTTAAATGTGAATTTATTTAAATGCTTTATATTGTATACATGTATATATGATAATGCTTTTTGTATTACAGAAGAACAGTAATTTTTTAGTAATTAGTGTTCACCAACAAATTCCAGTAATGTATGATGAATGTGAAATTGTATTGTGCATATGATTTTTTCACGTTGGGTAGTTACATTACGCATTTTGAACTCATGGTTAAAATATGAGTTATCATAATGTGTCGGAGAGAGAACTAAAAGCTGATGAGTTTTTGTCTGCCATTTGGTTAATGATGATAATTGCAATGAATATTCGTGTTACTTTGAGAGTAGTTTTCACTGTGAAAAGTATTTGTTTACTAATGGGGATATCATGTAGTAGTATGGATGTCCTAGAAGAAGATAAGTAATATTTTTCTCTTACACTGTAGTTAGTTTCTTCACATATAGAAGTTTGATGTACCGTACATTATTAAAGTATATTATTTTAAAGTTTCAAAGACTTTTTTTAACTTTTCTTGTTAATTACAGATACACCGAGTTTGCATTGGATGGTATCACTAAGAAACAAAGGCAGCAACGGATGAAAACTTTAAAAGAAGCTTTATCTCAAAATTGTGATGTTTTATATGAGAAATACCACCACATGAAGTTACCCCTGAAAAATGCTCATAGAGGTCATGTTGTTAGTGATTATCACTGGAAACTTGGCAGAACCCATCCTAACTTACTGAAAAAGATAGAGGAGCTTATAATATGTGGCTTGAGGAATGTTAAGATCATACAGTCAATATTGAAAAAGTACGCTGAAGAAGAACTTATTGAAGGAAATCCGGAGGATGTTAGGCACTTAAATTATTACTTCCCAACAGACAAAACAATCAGGAACAAAATGCGGTTTGTAACGACAAAATATAAGTTAAAAGATGTGCAAGGCATAAGTGCAAAGAGAAAAGCAAAGTCAGGAAAGTCTGCCCCCAAAAAAAGGAAAAAAGAAAAAGAGAGTGAACGACAATACTACGAATATGAAGACTATAAGATCCCTGTACAATAATTCTGTCGATATATATGAAAGGTAAGGGATTAAGATAATTTATATTTGAAAATTATTCGTAACTCCTGAAGTAAACAGACTATTCTTGAGATTATGTATATTGTGTGAAAAGTTAGCATCAAGACATTGCCTTTCTTTTATGTATGATGTTCACAGTAGAATGATTACATATTGCTGACATCAACCTGTTAAGTTTCGGTTTTATTTAGGTTTTCCATTAAAGTGTAATTATGCATGTACAGTCTCATTCATTACACAGAGAAGATTCTTCTAATGTCCCCTGACTGTGCAGTCTTTTGTCCAAGAGACGGGAAATTCATCTGTAGCCTCAGGTACCCATCAATCACCTGCCTCAGTTTTTTGTGTCTGTCGTATTGCTAACAGCTGAGCAAAATTTCCTAGACCATTTCCTTTTACTGTTTTCATCATTAATTCTCTCATTCTTACAGTCTTTTTATCTGTTTCACTTTACATGAGTGATAAAAGTGGCGCTTTTACTCATTAGCAGGTTATCTGTTGCCAATCTGTGGCTTCTTGATCTCCAGCTTCACAGCTAAGAGTCACTGTTTGTAAATAGCTGTGCCTTTTGTTTTGGCATCTGTCATCAATATTTCCAGTGTCTTCAAGTGGCTTTTTTTTTCTTACTGCTGACTAGCTAATGACTTATTAACTAGTTAGTGTTTTAAAATTTGTTTCTAGTAGCTAACAGTGAAGGGTAAGTAAGTCACTGTCCTTACTCTACATTATATTTTGATTATTTTTTGGTAATTGAATCCTCATTTTGTATTTTACATTATTTTTATGGTCTTCTATAGGTAGGCTAATTTTGTATTCCAAATTTTTACGTTGATTTCTTTGTTTTGATATAAAAATTTCACTTTACATAATTGCCTGTTAATTGTTTTTACGATATTACTCCAGTACCTTTATACTTATCCATGATAAGTCCATTGTAAACCCATTAATGGCATTCTGATATATATGGTATTATGCCACCATGTTGTATATTGTGTATGATAGCTGTTTCTACTTTGTGATTTAGGTATTATTTTGTGATGTGTAGTGTATACATTATTTTTTCTATTCACTGACCTCCCTTAATTTTGTAATATGCCTTTGCAAACCTGTACATGTTTAGGCTACTAGGTAACCCCTATCATGCTGTCATGTTGTCCTTAGGTAAGGACCTGCATCTCTTGTGTAGCAGCTGCATCAATCAAGTGTCCTCTCATGATTCCAACTATGAGACAGGTTGTGATTGGTTGCCTGACAAGTTGTCATGCCTCTTCAAGAGGCTGACTTATAAGATGTGACAGGATAGGAATGCTACTGCAGGTGGGTTCACTTTGTCTGCCTCTGATCATGTTTCATTCCCTAGCTAGTCTTTGGTATCAGTAAAGGAGCACATGTACGAGGATTTTGCAGTCAATCATCCCGTTATAACTTGATCCAGTGTAGCCCAATCCAGCCCAGCCAGTCTTCCTTAGCATTCCTGCCCATTTAGCGCCTGAAGTTCCTGTTGCTGAGGACAGCTCCTGTCTTTCATGCCTGAAGGAGCAATTGTTTTGTTCATTGAAAGACTAAATATAGCAACATTTAAGGTAATTTAATTGATACAACTGTCATCACTCCACTCCACTGCAGTCGAGGCTTGAAGATATCCTACTCCTGGGATCCAGTTATTGATGTTCACATTCTTCAGATGGCCCAACCCCTTTCTGGGTCCAGGCAGGAGTCTACAGCAAACCACTTTGTAATACTTTAAAGTGGAAACATGCCTCACCAGAGACCTTCAGAAATTCTTTTCCTAAGAGAGAATTGCCAGCATTTTTCCTAAGAACGAAGTGCCAGCAACATTCAGGACTTTGACTGCCAGAGTAGTGACTATCCCATTTATACCAAGAACTCACCTCTCTACACCCATGACCATGCAGTAGGAACTGGGACCATGACTGCTCATCTACATACAAGAATGACAGCAGCAGTACTGTTCATTGTTGTTAACCAGTTATGGTGACCATGCACCTACTGAGCTACTTAGCAATAGAAGCACCAGGAATGCAAACACAGCCACAGTGTGAGGGAGTGACCAGCCAGAAGACAGCTCTAGGAAGAACAATACTGACCATGATGACTTTGGCAGCTGCCCTAATGGAACTTGATACAGTATAACATACAGAAGAGGATAAAGCAGAGGCAGCCATTGTTCTGTAAGATGAAGTCTCCTCCTCAGAGGTGCTAGATGGGTTTGTAAGGCTGCAGAAACCATAGTAGGTGTCAACAGACAATGTGATCACCTTCACAGATGTAAAACTGAGTATGTAGGGCCATGGTATCAGCAAAGGATACAATAGGTTTATAGCCATTCTACACTTCTTCAAGCTGCCTGACCACTGCCTGTTTAAATTCTGTCATCTTCAGGATTACTATTTGCAGGCACACTACCCTTATCTGCTAAAGAGGTAGTATTTAAGTAGGCACCATAGTCCCTCCCTCCATTGTGTCATCAGAGATATATATGACAAGGTGGTTTGTTTGAGAGTTCCCAGCTATGGAAAAACTGGCAAGAATCAAAGTTTGGAGCCACCAGTTCACTGCATCCTGAGGGAGCCAAGCCATTGGACGATATCATCAGGGCCAAGAGGATAGTCGAGTTTCTTGGCTGATCCTTTATTTTTCACATAAGATTGGTGGTGTTCTGTATGTCCCCTTCTTCATTAAGTTTTAGACCTGCTGGGCCCATCCCACTTCTAATCTTGTAGAGTCTGGTATAAAAGCTCGTGAAAAACTGATCTCGAAAGTGACCCGGACAACGATTCTTAACACAGACGGCTCCCGGCAGCATTTGACACTGAGTAACAGAAGTTAACAGCCAGGACTTTGTCCTTACTAAAGGAATCGCTAGCAGAAGACTCCCTATATGCTCTTTAGGAATTCTTTCCTTCCACCCCTAATATAATAGGCCAACACTACAGAGGGTACATAAAGTGAAGACAGTACATTACTCCTTCATTGGCAGTTCTTCAGCTGGGGGTAGGGGAGGGAGGCTTGTCTCCTAAAAATCATGGAGATTATGACAGCAGTTAGGATCATACTGTAGTTGTGGTTAATGGAATTCTTCAGGGATGGCTACCAACTCCTTTCTATAGACAAGCCCCACTCTCGTTGCAGCCAGTAGAGTTCTTGTACATTTGCAAATCCATTGGCATTAGAATGGAAACAGTGGATCCAGCTCATCATTCCATCAGGTAGAAGGACTTCCTGGCTTCCATGGACCGCAAGGATGCTTACTTCCTTATCCCAGTGCATCTGGCGTGGAGGGAATACCTACATTTCATCTGGACCTCCTTGACACCAGTGGTAACATGGTCACACAAGAACATTATCAGGTTTCAGAGATGATGCCTGGCCCTTTTGTTGCAAGTTTATCAACTTCAGGAACTGCACATCAACTGGGAGAAGTTTGACCTATTACCATCAATGAGAACTATGGACTTGTTGATGGACGCTAATACGAAAACAGCTTTGGTACACCCAAGGAATGACAGGATCAGGAGGTTGTCATTCTTGATGCAGAAGTACCATTGTTGTCTTTGTCTCTGCCTCAGGTGTCATCTTGAAGTATCTTCATTGGTGTCATCTCTTAGTAGCAGTTTCATAGGGTCTTATCTCCCCAAAGCTAGAGATTTTGAAGTTAACAGATACATTAGTTGAAGGATGGGAACACACCTACTCAAACTGGAGGCAAAACATCATCTTCTAAGAGTTCTAAGGTTGTAGGTGTGATGAATGATGACTTGATGATAGTGACCTATTGGAAAAGTCAGGGCTGCACAAAATCTGTGATAGTATAATGTCAGTTAGCAGTGGACATCTTCATGTATAAATAATACAAGAGTATTCCTGAGAATACAGTCCAGTGATTCAGTGATTAGCTGTAAGAATAGTTTATATTGTTTGTAATGTCAAGAGTGGAACTTGATAACTAGATTAATTAACTGTTAAAGCTAACTTAAAACCCTAGTGCAATGGATTTGAAAACTATGGAAAGATTCATGGTTTCATCTATGGTTTATTTGTCGTGAAAGGAAACTTCATTGCCTCTTGTTAGAGTTACTTTCATCTGACAGGAACATGAAAACAGACTTGTGCAACTACAAAGGAAACCCTGGTGCTCCTAATCACTAAGGTATTATAAAATTACTTTCAGGTGCACTATTACTCCCTAGGGTACATATGTATACCTATACTACTGAACAACATAATGGAACACATGTAGTATTTGTCCCTCTCTCTGCTTGATGTCAGTATCATGGAATGACTTGAAATCCCATACGTACTGACCGGCTGTGCTTGTAGTTCCTTAAAGGGTAAGGCCCACTAGAATTAATAAGAAAAACTTCTCTTTATCTGTTCATATTGGTCAGTATAAAAGCTCAGTTACAATATTTTTCAAATATTTGAGGAATATAAAACTGTACATTAAAACTGATACTGACCCTCATTTAAGATACAAAGTTGTAATTCTGTGAAGTGCTCCTGTCATTCTCAGGTATTAGGAAAATGTTTCCATCGTATTTGAATTTTTTTCATACCGTCTGACTGCTTTGCAGCTACAGTATTAAGATAATTGTGCTTAACTTGAGCAAAGTTATGGTATAGCCAGAAAATTCTCAAAAGTTATGGTATCTGCAGTCATGGTTATTGAAGCTTTTGCACTTTAATGTCATGCATAATTCATTTCTTATACAGTGAATAAAAAGAAAAATTTTTTTATGGTGAATTCTAATATATCATTGTATTGTATACTTTTTCTGATATATATTTGACTCTGATGAAGGTAAATCAAGAAATGCAGTGTCATTTGTGAAATTACAATAAGTCTATTGTTTTTATGTTAATTTAACATAAAGATAGAAAGTTCTGTGCATAAAGCAGCCAAGAAAAAAGAAACAATTGGTATAAAACATCAGTAGCAAAATAAACTCAAGGAGAAGGCAGTAACAGCTGAACATGAACTTGCAGCCATGTAAGGAAGTCCACATATACTGTCAGCCATTTGGGTGTTACTCTATTGTAAATCAACTGCATATATATGTGTATATATAAATAGGTATAGATATATTCTTTTTTTCCATAATTCTGGTGCTAGTCCATATCGTATCCTTGCTCCCAATTTTCTTTACCATGGGAGAAGCAGGACGAATTATGAAGTTGCCATATCGGGAAAGCTTCCGTAAGGAAATCTGTTTTGTGAATAATTGTTAATAAACTTAGTTTGCAGCATGTAAATATTTATGATAATGTACAAGTACCTGTATTCTATAATGATTCCTTTTTGGGTAATATGTATTGTACCCACAAGTATCTCAGGCCCCAGTATTATGTTTTAAATAATTTGGTGATCCCATAACTGCATGAAAAATTATCATTGTTCCTTCCCATGTAATCCTATTCATTTCATAACAAGAAGTTACAGCATGCCTGATTTTTGCATATGCAGCAATGTTCAGTATGACCTTGTGCTGGCTCATGTGTATGTGAAAAGCATTTCAAGTTACAGGGAAGGCAAATCCAGTGCCTTACTAATTAGTTTTCCTTTGTCACGAAGGAGAACCTCCATTTCATATCTTTCCACCATGATTTTAGAAGTGGGATTAAAGCCTTACTAGTTAATGCATTTTTATCCTTAATTGTGAGTACTGAAAATACTGAGGGATATTTATTGACGTGATGTCATGTTTCCATGCCAAATTAGATTATGTATGATGTTAGTATTTTTGTAGCAAAATAAAATGAAATGTCATTTTAACGATAGTGATTTTAATTATCCTGATAGTAAACCTGAGGAAAGTTGAAATGCCTGGTTATCTATTGTTAGCCATTCTTGATGATACAGTTTAGAAAAATTGTCTGCCTAATGCTTGCTCCTTTTGTTTGTCCCTTCTGCTTGTATCATAGACTGGAACAAGTTCTGTCACTTCAAATGATGTCCATTTACCGTGAATATTTTAAGACTAAAATACTGTTTTCAAATGCTGTTTATGTATGTATTTATCTTTTAATTTTTTTGTTTGCCATTTATGTTTTATTTGGTCCCTCTCTTATTTCTACTTATGAGAATTTCTGTTCTTTAAGGTATGTTCTATATCAGTGCGTGAGCAGTTGGAATAATAATGATAATGATAAAGACAAATACTGACAAAAGAACAGCGTGTTAATAGAGTATGATATGGATTACAAGTTGAAAATACATCACTGAGCTTTGTGCTTCACCTTCTACATAGTCTGTGTTGAGACTATAATGGTTACTCAGTACCATAATTTAAAATTACTATGCATCAAATAACATCACTTATGTTGGGCATCAGATCCAGTCCATTGTGTGTGTATTTGTGTCCTGAGTGTGTAAGTTCACATTACCTTACAAATTCCAAGTGCAGTTTTCGTGATAAACAGAGTGATTTGTTTACATGAGACTCCGTGATTTTACAACTTTCAGGATTGAGTAAAAGATGGACAGTATAACCTTCGTCCCCTAACAGCTGGAAGAAGCGTCGAGGGGATGCTTGCGTGCAATGTTCTCGAGTAATAAACAAGCATAAGTACACAATTTAATTACTAGTAATGACTCTTAGCAGAGATTGTTAACGAGCAACAATCGTTTGATGACTAACAACTGTTTTAGAGGGTGACGTCGACAGGATACCCAGCCCTCGGATAAGATACGAGAGAGAGAGGAGAAGAGGAAAGAAAAAGAAAGGACATGAGTGATATTGTTGGCAAGCTTCCTCCGCCTACATTTTAATGAGGAAGACTCCTAACTTGCAGTTGTAAAGGAAGGCCTCATCAAACATCGACTTGAAGATTTCGTAAAAGGCCAGAGCACTCCTTATCATACTAAGAAATCCATGTGTGAAGAACAGTAGATTACACTCGGAAAACTTGGAATTTGCAGTCTTTCGAGACATTTTTACTCAGACATGACATAAGATCTACAGATGGAAAATAGATATATTATTGTATTCTTGAGAGTATCAAGGTAGGCTATTTGCTTTCACGAAAGTATGAATAATCTTAAAGGCTTGTAATGGGAAGCCAGGAAAAAAAACTAAAATCCATTAGGAAAAGTGACAAACTCCTTTGGACAACACTTTAATCTCCTGATACGTTCTCCAAAAGGTTTCGCCAGTCTCCCATCACAAAAATTTGGCCGCCAGTTGATCAAAAGATCAATTTTTGCAACTGGGGGAAGTCCTAAATAAACCAGCTGAGGCCTAGCAACATAAAATGTTTGAGTATATGTTTCATTGAAATCTGTGTAATTCAATGAATGTGAAATTCGTGAGGTTAATTATGGTAATAGTAAGGTAAAGAGCAATGAGCTTTTACGATTTCTACTAAGGTATCTTAGCTATAGTTTCTGTTTGTCAGGCTTCAATTTCTGTTATCGGTTTCCCCAAGAAACGGTCACATTCCTGTCTTTGTAATTTACAGATCAGGGCGCAATCTTGCAATCTAAGCATCTAGAGAATTTATCAATAAAAAGTTTGTTTTAAAACAATAGGCGTGTCGTCTTCCGTTCGACTTTGAAATCTTTGCCAGTAATACTCCTCGTCTTCCCTGCGATTTTGAAATCCTTGGACTTTCTGTTTTTTTTTTTTTTTTTTTTTTTACGTTCACAACATGATAACATGCAGTGTCATCAAACAGTCTCGACTGTTTAAGGTGACACGTCCGCCAACGTTTAGCCAGGTAGATCCTTGACATTTCTTCTTCACCCTGAGTTGATTAAGGTTTCGGTTTTTGTTTTCCGAAAAGAAAACTATTGTGCCAGCTTTGTCTGTCCGTCCGCACTTTTTCTGGCCACCTTCAGATCTCAAGTGTTGATCATCCACCCTCCAGTCATCAAGTACACCAAATTACAGCCCTCTAGCCTCAGCAGTTTTTATTTTATGTAAGGTTAAAGCTAGCCATCATCGTGCGTCTGGCAACGATATAGGCCAGGCCACCAGCGGGCCGTGGTTAAAGTTTCATGGGCAGCGGCTCATACAGCATTATACCGAGACCATCGAAAGATAGATCTATTTTCGGTGGCCTTGATTATACGGTATACAGAAAACGCGATTACGCCGAAGAAACTCCGGCGAATATTTTACTTGTTTTTGTATTCATCCTTCGCCGTTTGTTTATACTTAGGAAAACGAATTTAATGTGAGATTACAGGATTATAATGAAAGTATTCCGTATTTACAGGCATGCGAGTTAATCTCTTTATCTGCCGTCCTTTACCCCATGTTTTTTTAAATTCCAGAACACGAACTTTAAGTAAGATGGCAAGGAAAATTGACTGACCAAAGTGACACGGCCCTTCTCAAAAGCCACTTCCGCCAGTAGACCATCCACTCTTAATTAAGGCAGGTGTTTTCCTCAGTTTATTTCCCATTTCTATCAAGTACTTCAGTTATTATTATTATGAAGACGATGTTTCGGTGACGTCAATGAAACGCGTAAATTTACAACACAGCTGAATCGTATTAGAGATTTAAAAGGAGTTCATGTTTTGGGACAAGAGCCAATTTAGGAACCTTAGACGCAAAGGCAAATAACCGTCGTCATTTGATTCGTCATTAATAGGAACAGACAGCCGTAAAAAAAAGTCACAAAAAATATAAGAAAATTGGGGCATAAACGTCGAAATGCCACAGGAAATTTAAATTACCTGAAGTTTTGCAAGGTTAGGATAGAAGGCATCACACTTTTATAAAACATTCTGGTATTTATGCACAATTGCTCATTTGACTTTTACCCCAAGAGAATTCAGAATATAATATTTTTTTCATGGTTGATTTGCCTAAAAACCATGTGAAAAGCTCGCCTCTAACAGACAGCCCTTTCCGTGCACAGACTGTTACGTGCGAGAGATAAAGCACCCGAAGGATTAATTCTAACTAAAGTAAACCGCCCGACACCAAACAGCAAGGACATCGACAACACAGTATTAATTAAGAATGATAATTTCCCGCAGAACTATTAGATTCATTATTTATTCATTGGAATAAAGCCAAATAGTAAAACTGTGAAGTACGCTTAAAAACATATCTTTTCAGTTCTGAAGAGAGAGAGAGAGAAACAATTTTCTCAAATTACCCGTGAAACCAACGGAAATTCGGGGATTGTTTGAGGAACAGCAATAGAGAATGAAGCACGCAGCTGCATATCGTGTGTACTTGATGTCTCCATTCCAGTATGTCTCTCTCGTCTTGCAGTATCCTATAAGCGTAGTGCGCAAGACCCTACATTGTTCCCGAGTCAAAAGCAAGCGGATGTCGTCCCGCCTTTTATCGTTTACTGCCCTTCATTTCCTCCGTTGCTTGTATCTAGTGTCTTCTTACATAAAACCGAGTTACTGGCTTTGTCCTATCTCTTCACTTAATAATAACATGCACGTGCAAATTAACTACAGTTGAGATTATCCTACTTGCCTCAGTCAGTTAGGCCTAAACAAAACCAGTGAATCCCCTGCTCAGTTGACGACTAGCCTAATTACTTTGCTAGGCGATAAGCTGAAGGAGAAAATCATTGTAAAATGCCCCAACTTGGGTCAATGAAAAAGAACAGTCTGACCAGGCGACGTACATTGACCAAAGTTCTTTGTAACAGAGCGCTGGCGGCCAATATGACTCAGTATCAACGTATGCTTCAGATACGCTTTATCTGAACACGTGTACGCACCGGACAGTTGCACCAGAAATATGTCACTGTAATGCTTGCCTAAAATGTCATTAACTTCTCCAAGGACTCCGGGATTGTTACCTGTAGGTTTCAAGCGTTATTTTGAAAGCGTTTATGTATTGATTTAATGGTTTCGTCCATCATTTGCGTCACACTAGTTTTCATGAGTTGCCCAGATTATTAGAAGATCTTAAGCAGATTCATGTTTGTTCATTTTTCAGTGAGGCGAAATCAAGTAAGGACAGCTGGGATTTTACGCATTAGTTTCGAACTCTGTATCGAACCATAACTCTCTCTCTCTCTCTCTCTCTCTCATGAGGTCATGTTTCCTAGTCCTTATGCATCAAGCAAGCGGCAGAATTTTAACATTTTTTCACTGATTCATAATAAATCCGTGCTGCTCAGATACCACTCAGATACCATTTATTACTGTCTGACGAAAACGACGGAATATACTAATATATATATATATATATATATATATATATATATATATATATATATATATATATTTATATATATATTATATATATACAGTATATATATATATATATATATATATATATATATATATATAATCAGGTAGGAACGGGGAAATTTTTACTTTTCTTATTGTCATAAAATGAAGTCAAAAACTTTTGGTCAGAGCAAATAGCAACTCCAGATGCGCAGGTCTTGGAAAGACTTTACCAGCTATATCGACTTACATAATTATTATCTCATCATGAACCGGACTTCAGTTTATTGAGATTATCATTGACTAAAAACTGCGTCATATTTATTCTGACTTCGAAAATACAGACGTGAATATAATTTTTACCTCCTACGTCAATTTAAGTAATTCAGTTACCGCTCAACCAAACGCCACAAACAACAGAATGACTAATTCCATGATATTTCGAATACGCAAGAATGCAAATGGTAATATTGCGTGGCCGTTGTTGTAAAAAACAGTCACCTTTCGTTCAGTAAGCACAAGAATAGGTCTTCGTTCACAAAATATAAGACTAGGTCTCCGTTCACAAAATATAAGACTAAGTCTTCGTTCAGAAAACGCAAGACTCAAGTTTTCGTTTATAAAACATAAGACTAAGTTTTTGTTAACAAAACACAGAACTAGGTCTTCGTTCAGAAAATATAAGACCAAGTCTTCGTTCAGAAAACATAAGGTTAGGTCTTGTTTCTTGACATCCATTTTTCATTCACAAAACACAAGACAGGGTCTTCGTTCACAGAAACATAAGACCAAATCTTCGTTCACAAAACATAAGACTACTCTTGTTTCTGAACTCTTGTTTTTACCAGTTTTATCTCGAATGCTCTCTTATTCTTTAGAGACAAATGGCAATAACCTGCGCCCTAAATTAGGCTCATGATGAAGCGCATCAAATGTTTATATTTCTCTTCAATTTTTTCCCGTGTGTTCAGTAATATTCTATATACACAAGGTGACAAAGCACTGATGTAACCTCTCGATTTTTTGGCAAGGTATGCATTACCTGATACACACATATATATATGTCTATATCTATTATTATATGTATATATATATATATATATATATATATATATATATATATATATATATATATATATATATATATATATATATATATATATATATATATATATATATATATATAGCAGGTACGCTTACATTCTTCACAAGAAATCGAGAGGTTTTATATATATATATATATATATATATATATATATATATATATATATATATATATATTTATATATATATATGTGTGTGAATAAGATAAAATAGAGAAAAAGAATTAAACAGGGCATTGCGCTCTGTATCCTCCGTCTTTCCAAGAAATCATCAACTACAAATTGCTTAGTATCTCAAGGATGGCAGCGGCTAATGTCAAAAGCCCATTTTAATCATCTAATAATAGCGTCGTTATAGAGACAAGGGAACGCCAAGAAGTTCATATAGAAAGGAAGCCATATATGTATCTTTACGCGCAAGAATGCCGTCTTTGAATGGATGTGAGATAAATGATGTACTTACAGTTGATAACTGTGTGCTCGGTAGCCTATATAACGTACAAGGTACATGCTATAGGATGTCGAGTTACATATAAAAGTATCTAGTCATTGTCCTGAACACACGCTTGTGCCGGTGCTACCACAACATGGTATCTACCATCCATTTTCTATATTTGACCCCTCAGGGACTAGTACTAAACACGGCGAAACAGTGTAGGTGAGTCACTGTTTCGCCTTGTTTAGTACTGGCCCCTAGGGATCAAATAGTTTTGTATATAGTTTGAGGAAGTAACTGCCATAGGCCTTAATTGGGTTGTTTGGTAGACAGCATCCTACGTTTTAGGTCGCAAATAGCTTGGTAGATATACTGTAACAGCAATCGTGTGTCTGTGTGTTTCTCCCTAATACAGCCATAAAATTAATGACTGCAATGAATTCAGTTTTGTAGCACTGCTTCTTGATCATCGGATAATGTAGTTAAAAATAATCATTATGCATTAGGTCTATTCGTGAAACACTCTTTGACATGCAAAGAACAGTCATATTCTGGTAAATGCAAGAGCAAAAAAGCCTCTCTTGCGTAATCCCTTGAGGAATATTGCCATAACAGTACAGAATTCTTTAGCTCTCAAGAGTCCTGTCCCCTTCGTCACAGGAAATGGAAGCGAAAATTAATCTTGATACTATTTGGCCGTCCATATATATATATATATATATATATATATATATATATATATATATATACAGTATATTTAAAAAATACACAAGGAATGTTTTTCTGTCTTTTGCAAACAAACACTTTATCCAGTCATTTTCGTTAATGAAAACAAGGGAGCATTGCATTTAGTATTCGTGTCTCTAACCAGCTTGTTTAGCTGAACTGAAGCCTGTTGGAACTGGCATTTTCATCTTAATGTTTAGCCTTTAGCCTTATCCATAGATCCACAGCTCAGTGAAGTTTAAGTTGATATAGACTAAAAAGAAACATCAAAATGAATTTATGGGTATTACACTATATAGACGTTTCATTTTGGTTTTCTCTAAACATAGCTTCTGCTAACAGTAGCTTTTAGAGGTTATTCTTTGTTGTGATGGCTCGGTAAAAAAATCAACTTTAAATATCATTAATTTTCGTTAAACAATTTTCTTCCCTTAATTGTCTAGCAGTGGTTTTCTTCATCTTAGAGTAGGAAATACTTTCGTGCAGGGGTACCGAAATTTTTTCAAGGATGACTTCGTAAAGAAAAGCAAATGCTATTGCATGGAATCTAAAAAAATATTAAAAATGTTTTACCAAATCCAAAGTTTTTGTAACTGCAGTGAACTGATAGTAATTGAGCCACTCATGTAATTAACGGCTTAACAATCAAATTTAGTTGAAATGCTTCATTTCATAATTATATATACAGTCAGCGTATACTAAGAATAGTAATATTCTACGATAAACAGTAATAAACACGATTGATTTCGATAAAGACAACCAACCGCGGATGAAAACCCTTCGGTAATCTCGACCATGTTCAGAAGAGAAAACAAAAGAGCATCAAACGAATAAAAAAGAAGGAAGCACCGCTCTCTTTTGTATTAAGACCACACCATGTCATGCCACATATGTCACAGATAATTATTGAGGGTATCACAAGTCTGGTCCTCGCACAAACACACACGCACACACCCCCTTGGCAATGTCCTCAGTGGACTCCCGAAGGGTGTGAGGCGCCGAGTGCGTCAGTCCAACCAATCCCCTGCGGCTCGCTGGTAGGTGGGTTAACCGGAGCAACTAACATGACACGGCGAATGTTATGCGAACCCGCGGGAACGAATTTATGCACCAGCTCTTATCCGCTTGAAAACTCTCTTTTATTTGAGTTTATGGTTGTAGAGGTCATTGCTTCTTGGCCACTGGCTGGCGCAAAGCGCTTGATGATACTGCCGTCTATGACACAAATAGGAAACGAAAACAAAAGACGGTACGAGATAAATCGAGTGCGTTAGACCGAGGATCGAAGCAGATGGTCTGTTTGAAAGCATTTAATTGCTTTGGTGCGTCGATCACTTTTATATAAAAGCAATAGAGATAACTGGACGTCAGCCAAAGAATAATTAAGGACTGCTCTTTCTCACAAACTCGTCTGACGGACCGTTCTATGAATGAACCTTCTTAAACCATACGGGGGCGTCATTTGGGGGGCAACTGCCCCCCCAAGACTCAGGATGCCTCCCCAAGCCTCAACTTGGCCCCCCTCACCCCACCAAGCCCCAAGAAGCAACAGCAGCTGGTTTTCCATTATTCCTACCGAAATTCAAATGTGTCATCACATTAAGTTATATCTTTCTATCTATCTATCTATTTTATGTCCTTCAAAAAACACATAAAATAGCTCAAAATCAAAAAAACCCCAGGTGATTAGGCTCGCTTTCGCCCGCCAAACTGCCTTTGCCCCCGGCATCAAAAATCTGAAATGACGCCCCTGAAACCATACAATAACCGTTACCAGGAAATCTTGAATGTTCTAATGACCGAAAATTTCAAAAATAAAATAAAGTCTCGTTAAGATGTTCATAATTCATAATTCATCTTTAAATTAATCAGTCACAAAATTAGTGTTATGCTTAGCACATAATCCGCCAAAAAATACTTTAACCGCAAAGTCTCACTCTTTAGCACTGTTGTAACCACCAAGTTGATGTATCTTATTGAGGCCTTTCTCTATAGTTACCGCCAGTGACGGTTTAAGTCAGCCGGTTTATAACAAAATATGTAATGAATCTTTAGTGTCGTTCGTGTTCAGTGTTTTTTCGTTGGCTTTGGTTAACTAGACCCAGAATTTAATGCAGCATTCAGTGCGACGTCCTAGAAATGAAAGATTGTAGTCTTACTGGAACGGATAGCAACCATTGTACACCAATACGCGCGCACAGCGGCACACACACACACACATAATTTTTGCAGAATTCATTCTTAATGGAGGATTTTTATATTTAACAAGACATGTTATGTTCTTTTAGCCGTCAGTGCAAATCATGTACATATACAGTATATGCATATATATATATATATATATATATATATATATATATATATATATATATATATATATATTATATATATATATATATTGTGTATATATATTATTAGTATATATATGTTGACCTCCTCATTGGACGGGTTGGTATCGTTCTGGGCTAGCACTCTGCTGGGCCCGCGTTCGGTTCTCTGACCGGCCAATGAAGAATTAGAGAAATTTATTTCTGTTGATAGAAATTAATTTCTCGTTAAAATGTGGTTCAGATTCCACAATAAACTGTATGTCCCGTTGCTAGGTAACCAATTGGTTCTTAGCCACGTAAAATAAATCTAATCCTTCGGGCCAGCCCTAGGAGAGCTGTTAATCAGCTCAGTGGTCTGGTTAAACTAAGGTATACTTAACTTTTTTATTAGTATATATATATAATTATATATTAATACTATATATATACAATATATATGTGTGTGTATGTATGTACGTATGTACAGTATATTGATTTGCACTGACGGCTGAGAACAACATGATATCATATCTTGTTAAATAAAAAAAACCCTCCATTAAAAATCAATTGTGCCAAAATTAACTCAGAGAGCCACTTAACAGAGATAAGGAATGACTATTGATTTCCCATTAGAATTTGTGGCTATGGTTTAACTACAGATCGACTCGTAAATCCAGATCGAATTCCATTTCACAAAGATGGTATTTTTATTTATTAGAGAAATCTGAGAACGCCTGGCGAAGCATTATTAAAATACGTAAAAAATGCGCCGAAATTTCTTCGAGTTCTCTGTAGAGTGTATATAATCAAGGCCACCGAAAATAGATCTATCTTTTGGTGGCCACGGTATAATGCTGTATGAGCCGCGGCTCATGTAACTCTCAGCCGGCCTTGGTGGCCTGTCTTATATCGTTGCCAGATGCACGATTATGGCTAACTTTAACCTTAAATAAAATAAAAAGCACTGAGGCTAGAGAGCTACAATTTGGTATGTTTGATGACTGGAGGGTGGATGATCAACATACCAATTTGCAGCTCTCTAGCCTCTGAAATTTTTAAGATCTGAGGGCGAACAGAAAAAGCACGGATAGAAGTGCTGATGGACAGACAAAGCCCGCACAATAGTTTTCTTTTTAGAAAACTAAAATTATTTACTGGAAAATTTAAATAATTATTCTGCTGACTTTTCTTTACTGCTATCATACCGTTTGATTTTTTTTTTAATAAATAATCCCATCCCTAAAGGTAGTACAGTAAGGCTGTGTACGTTGGGACTATTTATCTGCTGTATACCTACCAATATTACCCTTTTGCTTTCATCAAAAAGGTGCTTCTGCCTCGTGAACTTAGTCAGACGGATACACCGTTTACACAATTATACCTCCCTGGGAGTCGATTCATTAAATCCCCTAGGTGGGTAGTGCTGTCAGTGCATCTCACCTGTTGCACTGTAGACATTGCTTAAGGGTCTTTGCAGAGTCCTTTCTGTCCTAGCTGCAACCTCTCATTTTTTTTTTTACTGTACCTCCGTTCCTATTGTCTTTCTACCATTTGACTTTCCACTCCCTAAAAATGTTTCCTAGTGCAACTGCGATGTTTTCTTCATGTTACACCTTTCAAACCTTTCTACTCTCATTTCCCTTTCAGCGCTGAATGACGTCATAGGTCCAAGCGCTCGACCTGTGGCCTAAAGTCTATATTCTGTTTTATTCTGTTCTCCACATCATCGTGAATACATTAAATATTGTCCCCGACAAATCCGATATCGCCACCTGAGCCAAACATTCTGTGCGGGATATAAACTTTCTGCGTTTTATCTCCAGGATGTTTAGGTTTCACTGTCAAGCGACGTGATTCTCTTTCCATACGAGTATCGGCCACGATTCAGACATTCTCATGATTGGCCGGATGTTACAATATCGTTGTACGAATATATTATCGCATGACTACAATGCCATGTGACAATTCGGCTTGATCTGTATGTTAAGGATGATTCCTTAGAATATATGTATATATATAATATATTTATTTATTTATATATGTGTGTATATGTATATTATATATGTGTATATGTATATATATATATATATATATATATATATATATATATATATATATAATATATAATTGCCCTAAATGTAACTTTGGGACTTAAGTGGGATGTACCAAGCGCCCACTTAAGGTACGCATCGACTTTCATAGGGGTCTCAGCCATCGTGCAGGCTTAGCTTTAAGCAAAAATGAAAACAGTGCCATTAGACTTCACGCCATATATTGCCGCCATCACATACAATACAGTGATTTTCAAATACTCGGACAAACAAAAAACAGCCATTCGCCTCCCATTTTAGAGTCCCTTCTTATTAAACAACACTCAATAGCCAGATCACCACTGTTTCACCGTTCATTGCATAGTTTGCTTTTTTTTTTTTTTTTACCCACACCACTTCACCATCTTCCATTCGCAGTCTTCTAAGTTGATTCAAATTCTAACTGGCCCAGTTGTTATATTTTAACCACAACAGGAACAGTAGGTTCTCCAGTATTTTGTACTACGTTATCATTATTGTTGTTTTGAACATTCATGTTTTTTTCTCTCTCAATATCTATCTGCTCAGTGGTTTTATCTGACGATTTCCGCTCAGTACGTAATCTCTTATTACGTAGTCATTGCTCTTTTGTCAGTTTTGATTTGCAGTTAACTTACGTGTTTATGTTCCTTTTTTACTTTATACTATTGTGTATTTTAAGGCGCTGTCAATTATAGCTGTTTTAATACTTTTAGATTTAGTCAGTCAGTATAGTTTCTCTCTCTCTCTCTCTCTCTCTCTCTCTCTCTCTCTCTCTCTCTCTCTCTCTCTCTCTCTCTCTCTCTCTCTATATATATATATATATATATATATATGTATGTATATATATATATATATACATATATATATTATATATATATATGTCATATATACACATATATATGTGTGTGTTGTACAAAGAAATGAAGTAAGATAATGTGCATGTCACGTGTTTTTGGGAATATACATTTGTATGTGTACGATAGATTTGGAAAAATAAACCTTATACGGTTTTCTCTCTCAAATATTTGCCCTGATTATCGAATGAAAGCAAAGAAGTAAGAACACAAGGTTTAAATCCTAATTATTCCCGGTAAAATCAGCTCGAATGTATACTACAAACATGATTGCATTTGGTCCACGACTAGTTTAGCATAGATCAAGTTCCATTGTACAACAATCTTATTCTTTGTTTTTTAGAGCCTGATTCAAATGCTGTACAGCAATCGATAGCTTCATAATATATATATATATATATATATATATATATATATATATATATATATATATATATATATATATATATATATATATTAATCAAGTTCATTTGCCCTCCCCATACTTCCCAAATCAGGGTTTTAGTTTTCTGTGAAAGAAAACCATTAAGATTGCTTTGTCTGTCCGTCCGCACTTATTCTGTCTACACTTAGATCTTAAAAACTACTGAGGCTAGAGGGCTGCAAATTGGTATGTTGATCATCCACCCCCCAATCATCAAACATACCGAATTGCAGCCCTCTAGCTTCAGTAGTTTTTATTTTATTTAAGGTTAAAGTTAGTCATAATCGTGTCTGGCACCGCTTTAGGTGCCAAGAACACAGGCTGAAAATTTCATGGGCCGCGGCTGAGAGTTTCATACAGCATTATACGCTGTACAGAAAACTCGATTGCGCCGAAGAAACTTCGGCAAATTTTTTACTTTTTCTGTTTATCTCTTAAAATTCTCTCCTCGTCTGCATTTCATTATAAGACTAATATGACGTAAATCCTTTAACATTCTGCTTTCAGTAAGATATAGATAAGCTTTCTTTATCACGTGAAAATGACGCTGTCTTCAAACAAGTATTTGTCATGATTCAGTCGTTCAAAAGCAACATGTTGCAATATCCATGTATAAATGTACGATCACATGCTTCCCGTAATGACAATTCGAATTTGGTCAGTAGTAAAAAAGGACAAGTCTTGCGGTTTAGTTCAAATATATGATTTACAACGCAATTTTTAACGAGTTGTTGGCCAAACGACGCACGTAATTTGGAAAATTCTAAGCCATTCCCACATATGGGTTCATGAAAGCTTCGCGTTTTCTCCCAGTGAGTAAAAGCATTAAAACCTATTGCATCACTGCATTGCCAACCCACACTAAAGTGGCCTAGATTCAAGACATCCGCTAATATAATGATGTGACGTCTATCTTATTTATTTTAACAGGGGATTAACACCGTATAAAAATTGCCAAATTTCAAACAAAAGCCGTCATTGAATATAACCAAATGCATATACTGTAGTCATAGCGCGCTCGCCGTGTGTGTGTGTGTGTGTGTGTGTGCGTGTGTGTGTGTGTAGGTGCTACTTTGGCCTGTTATCTACTCGTCACCTACTCCGAGGTGCTAGTACTAAACACCGTATGGTAAATGCAAAGTAGATGGCCGCACGAAGAAAGCGTTTATTAATACTTATCGACCACACAATATAGAAATGGGTGTATATAATACTTTGAGCCCCGAGGGTTTAGGCCCAAGGAGCTTCCGCCATGTTTAGTACTAGCACCTCGGAGTAGGTGACGCGTAGATAACAAGCCAAAATAGCACCGTGAGTGTACAGTATGTGTGTTTTAAAGTGAACAGCTAATAACATCCAAAGCAATCCCGCCTCCACCATCTGCGATTAATCGACGTTTATCACTTTTCACATGACTTGAAGTAAAACCCCAGACAGAATTATCTTCGCTTACGAGTTTAATAGCAAGAGAGGCATCTCGATCAAGACATCAGCCCGCACCGTTTTATTTGACAGATTGCCCTAATCTAGGATAATGGCAGCTCTTAGCTTAGGGACCCCGCAGAAGGGTAGCGCCATCAGTGCGCCTCATGCGGTGCACTGTAGGCATTGCTTAAGGTTCAGTGCAGCGTCCCTTCGGCCCCTAGCTGTAAACTCTTTCATTCCTTTTACTGTGTCTCCGTTCATATTCTCTTTCTTCCATCTTACTTTCCACCGTTTTCCTCCTGTTACACCTTTCAAACCTTCTTACTGTCAGTTTCCCTTTCAGCGCTGAATGACCTCATAGGTCCGAGCGCTTGGCCTTTGGCCTAAACTCTTATTCTATTCTATTCTGATATTAGCTTAGGGAGAAGAACATTCATTCCGTTGAGGACGGGACGTTTTTTTACCCGTTTTTTTTACCAGCACTTTTATTTGTTAGAGAAACCCCGTCTGCTAGGGAACACGATAGCGGCGAGTAACGAGTGAAGCACTGATGAGAAACAAAACACCTGTTACAAGCCTCCGTTACCAGTGTTTCAGGGACAATGTAGCAAGGACGCATTTGTGGACAAGCTTAATTCTCTCTCCGAATGGCTGAATTATCTCTCTCTCTCTCTCTCTCTCTCTCTCTCTCTCTCTCTCTCTCTCTCTCTCTCTCTCTCTCTCTCTCTCTCTCTCTCAAATTATCCTGTTACAGACAAATAGCGAAACCATGCATTTCACGAACTGCCTGAAACTTCAGGTAGCTAGCGAAATGCACTTAGGGACATTAATTGATCCCCTAGGGG
The DNA here is from genome assembly GCF_040412425.1 of Macrobrachium rosenbergii. Lineage (NCBI taxonomy): Eukaryota > Metazoa > Arthropoda > Malacostraca > Decapoda > Palaemonidae > Macrobrachium > Macrobrachium rosenbergii. Next base: position 56,552,738 of record NC_089742.1, read on the forward strand.
CTAGTACTCAACACGACGAAATACATTTGACCCCTCAGGTGCTAGTACTAAAGACGGCGAAACAGTATAGGTAAGTCACTGTTTCGCCGTGTTTAGTACTGTCCCCTGGGGGGGGATCAAATGCCCCTAAGTGCATTTCGCTATCTGCCTGAAATTTCAGGCAATTCGCGAAGTGCCCGGTTTCGCTATCTGTCTGTAACATCCTCAACACGAGAGATTCCCACAAACCATCTAACAAGCGCCAGTTATTCCGTCCCTCAGCACTGCAGGAATTTTGTCCATAATCCACGAGAAATTAATTAAAGAATAAAAAAAGGATTGATTTACTGTTCTAAGGTAGATACGAAAACCACCAACTGCATTTACTTTTATTTATAAGGGACGCCAACCTATTTCTGAAATAATTTCTTTGGAAAAACAATGTGAATGAGCGGATGAAGGTTCCTTTTATCAGCGTAAAATTCTTGTTTTTGGTGATATTATATACACTGAACTATGAGTAACAGGAATGAATAACATGATGATTAGTTCCTAAAGTAGAATTACGTTCGGCAACGCTGCACACTTTGTATTACTAAAGAATATTGGTTTCATTTATCCATGTCTGTAAAGATTACAGTATAAAGTTAGTGTGTGTGTGTGTATGAGAGAGAGAGAGAAAGAGAGAGAGAGGGGGGGGGAGGAGACACAAATCGTCACTACCAAGCAAATATGAAATCCCCTTTTACAGGTTGAGCTTGATATCGTCTTGAGTATCAGATAACGACTAGATGGCATAAGAGGGAATTATGATAACAGCTCATACTAGCAACAGGGACTATATTTAAAGTGCTTGCTTATTATTACAGGAATTAGAGTTAGCATTAGAAATGTTCTCAGTACTTTCTTATTCTTAATTATCCTCCAGCTCTTCAAATAAAACAGACAGGTATTTAATCTGCCAAAATTGTTGTAGTTTACACACTACTTATTCACGGAAGCGGAAACGACAAACTAAATTCTTCTCATCTAAATTGACTTTTCTGAAGTTTAAACGTTCCAGTACAGTAAATTTACAAAATCTTTAATTTTCTTCCGTAACAGTCGGGATTTTCCACCGCGTTGTACATTGTTCAAGGACTTCACTAAAGGCCTAAAACCTAATCAGTTCGAATCCAATTTTTTTTTTTAATGTGCGCAACAAGGATGGTGTGATTCTACGCCTCCACCATCGAGTACGACTAGATTAACATTGATCAAAACAACAACAATGCCGGTGTTACAGTACTTCAACGTCCTTGGGAAGAAGGGGCACTCTGAAGACAACAGTCCTAGACGAGACTGAGTGACGCACATTTCGTGTCTTGTTTGATGCAGTTTAATAGATCACGTTTACAGGACGTATCAACCGACCTCATGCTTTGTATTGGCGAACATTACACGCATGTTTTCAATGCCGGTGTTGCGGTCGCGTTACTAGAATGTTTTGTACATTGTCACTGAACTTTAGATCAAACTCCACTCAGTGGAGTGAGACGGTTCCGTTTTCTCGGA